>NW_011888805.1:537455-541356 GCF_000151845.1 Pteropus vampyrus
TCTTAGATTTCTACTCCTTGGGAGATCTCTCTGTGTCCTGTGTCCCACATTAGACTTTGGAGGCCCACTACAGGGTGCTCGATGAAGGCCCCAAGTATCTCCAGGGGATTTTTCTTACCTCTCCTGCCCATTCCCAGACTTATAGGGTTGTTGCTATATCCTCAGTGAAGACCTAGTGTTCCTTCCAGGGATTTCTCTATACTTCCCTGCCTTTTCTCTAGTCTTCAGAATGCCACTGCCCAGCATTTGGAGAAGGCCCATGTATCTCAGAGGAGAATCTCTCTTTGAGCTCCTTATCTGCCTCTGGACTTGGGAGGACTTTCCCATGAACTCGATGAAGGCCTATGGGAAAGAGTCGGCTTTTTTGGCTGGTGCTGCTCAGGACTCCAGTCCATCATGTGAGTCCTATTGACTTCTCCTACCACCCTGCCAAGTATGAAAGGCACTGTGGATCTCTTCCCTTCCAGAAGGGGTTGTTACTCTCTGAAATTAAGTTTATTTAGGTTTGCCCTTTTAAAAATTATGATTTATGCAGATCTTTCTTCTTCTCATTATGAGGGTCCCTAAATGTTTTTAAACTTTCTTAAAACCACTTATTGTAAAACAAAAGCGTACATGGAACCTGAATACATAAAATGAATCAAAGCCGAATCTTCTGTTAAAACATATTTGGCCGGGGAGAGAGTGTTCTCACAGGTTCTCTCATTACTCTCTGCAATATCGACTTGGAAAAATTTTCAAGTTATTTGAAAATCACTGGTATGATCATCAAGTAAAAAACTTTTGTTTGGGTCTTTAGTCTTTGCTGTATAGGTTGATTTTCTCAATATTTTCGATGTCTAGTACTTTTTTTCCTTTTTACATGCCTTCGTGTATGCTGTTCCCTCTCTATAAGACTCTTGTCTCTCTTCCAATTTAAATTGCTTACCCTTGAGGGTCCAGTTCACCCTTAAGGATGTTTGCATCCCAAGAACTGTTACAGCACTTACCATTTGGGCCATTCGATTTAGACATGCTGACTGTGGCATATCTGCTCCAGGGTTGGTGAGTGTTACTCTTGGCTCTATAGCTGGACATCTTTCCTTCAGACAGAGGCTATGTTAGAACTTGTCTTATGCCTTGTTTGGGGCTGGGAGGGATAGGCGGACCATGCGTATTTGCTGCTGTGAACTTTCTGAAAATGTGAAACTGTCTTTTGGTTGATGACTCTGTGTGAGCTGGGGTTATTCTACGTTAATGGTTTAACATCTTTATATTGAAGCTCAGATGGTTTCTGCTCAAAATGAGCTTTATTTCTACCAGCCCCTCTGAGTCAGGTGATTGTCTTTGCTTCCATAGTTATGCCATGGGACCCTGGGGCTCCATGTCTTTTTAGTATTAGTGATGTTTGAAAATTCACCATACAGATATTTTAACTGCCCTGCTTCCTCCAGTCTTCATCTTCTGAGCTGTTCAGGTCACTGATGCTAGCCTTGCCTCAGTGGGTAGACTGGCTGTGTTCCAGAGCCACACTTCAGTTGGATTAATGCAGCTATAAGAGGCACCAACTGAGAGTGTGTCTTTTCCCTGATATGCACTGAGCTGTCAGTGACACAACTGGCCTATAGCAAGGTGGCACCTAGAATATCTAGGCAAGCTCTCAACATGTAATTGTGAGGATTTAGAATTAGTTTGTTACTTCTGATTCAGCCTGACTGTTTTTCCCAGAAACAGCTATTTCCAGGCATCTGAGACTCAAAGAAATTTCTAAGAGACGTGATGCCTTCCTCCCTTCCCAGGACAATCAGAGAACTTTCACCTTTGTCTTCTCTGGGATAACTCAGTCGCCCTTTTTCCTCAAATATTTTCTTTTTGAATCTTGAAGTTGTTATGGTGACAACAATACCTACCTTATAGAGTTGCTATGAAGATTAAAAAAGGTATCAGCCTTGTATAAATTCTATGCATCTACAATATGCATGTATTCAAGGTCTTTCATGCACAATATGTGTGTTTTTCAGGCATGTTTTATGAATGTTCTTCAAGTCTTTTGATGAAGTAATTGGGGCAAAAAGAAACATAAATACACAAAACAGATTGTTTTCCTTAAAAGATCCAGACTTTGGGGGGTGTGGCTCCAAAGTTTTAGGACTTTAGGCTGAATCTTCGCTACAGCATTCAAATCAAATCTGTGGCCTGGAGCATCTGGAGTAGGGGTATACAGGTCCCAAAGTTGCAAGGATGTGAAGGCTAGATGGTATAAGACTCACATGTGTACGCTTCCAACTTGAGAGGGATTGTTTATTATTGTCAGGGGTACTCTAAACTACAATTTTCTTAAACTAAAATTTCTTTCATCAGATTTACATACATTCCTTACAAAACAAACTTCCACTGCATTTTTTAGTAGTATTTGAGCCTGTGCATTCATTAAATCATTTGCCCAGTTGGCATTCCACAGCTCTGAGCTATACACTGATGAAAGCTGAAATTTAAAATCTACCCAGCAATCAGTTGGTAGACTGGACCTGTATTAAACTGCTCAAAATGAAATGTGTTTTGGGGTGTGTGTAACTTTAGCTTTAAGCTTTCATTAACTTGGTGAGTCCTGCCCTCTGGTAATGGGTGTGGGCACAGGTAGCTAAATTACTTTGTGGATCTCCAGGAAGTTTACAGTAGGACGGCGTGTTCTATCCCCTACTTCGCATAGGAGGTTGTTGTTAAAATTCCTTGGGGCTTGGGTTGTACTCTTTGGGGGACTTTATCATCTCCATTATGAAATAAAACCTCTTAGGTAGCGGAAAGGCTGAGATCTTGGCTGGCAGCACTGTGGAGCAAACCTGCCCTTTTACCAGCTCAATGGGTGAGGGGATTTACTGCTTGCATAGATAAGACTTGATGCAGTTAGACATTGTCAACACATCTTGGTGTAAATACAGTGCCCTTCCTTGACTTTCCCAAGTAAAAAATAGATCTTATGTTGTTGATTTTCTTTTCTCCATTACAGCTTCTAAAGCATCTTTTCTCATAAAGAGTGCTGAGATATTGGCCTTTAATTGCCCCCATTCCTGGGCACATTTAGGAACGTAATCTGACATGCAGCTTAATTGTTCGTACATAGACATGTTTATAAATAAATGTGCTATTTTAAATGCACATACAGAAGAGACAGGGCCTGTCTGCGGGAAATAAGTATTTACTACTCGATGGCATTAGTATCGGCTTAGATTATGATGACAGTGTCTCCTGGATATCCACAAGGAAGAAATGAACTCAGCTCCACTGTAGCCAGTTTTGTGCTTGGCTTTCTTATCCTTTTATTTGGTCATTCATTCATTCATTCATTCAGTTATCATTTTGTGCAAGTACTGTGCTGGGTGCTGAAGATATATCTTGAAAAGCACACATTGTCCCCTTAAGAGATTACAGTAGAATGAGAGAGATAAAATAAATAGGTAATTGCTATAGTGTAGGAAAGAAGGGTGGTGGAGAAGCACACCAGGGGGATGCAGCTTCTGTCTGGGCAGGAGGCCTGGGAAAGAGAAAGAGTCCTGGAGGAAGCGACCACAGCTTTCCATTGAAGTATTTGATAGCATGAGGCTTTCTCTCCCATTCCCCCTATTCCTATTCCTTCAAAATGTTTTTCTTCATTTTTTTATGTTTATTCTTCTACATAAACTTTACATTATTTTTATCAATATTCAAACCTAGATTACGTTGAATTTATAGATTAATTTAGGGAGAATTACTATCTTGATCAGAATTGAATTTTCTAAGGACAGTAAAATTTCTTCCATTTGTTCACATCTTTTAAAATGACTTTTTGTAGAGTTATCAATGTATGTCTACAGTGGCCCTGTTATGGTTACTTCTAGGTATTCTCATATGTATTTTTTGTTATTGTGATTGAGATTTTTTTCAG
>NW_011888805.1:543311-545233 GCF_000151845.1 Pteropus vampyrus
CTGAATGAGACTTTCTCTTATTCAGGAATAAGAGTGTGGAACCCTGATCACATGAATGTAGATCAAGTGTATTGTCTCATGGGTCACTATTGCTCTGTACAATTAAAAAAAAAAAAGAGAAGAACCCTTTTTCTTCTTGTACTTCATTTTGGATAGTTTCTATTGCTATGTTCAAGTTTACTGAACTTTTGCATTATTATATGCTTTTTCTTCCAACCAGTAAATATTTTTTTCATTTCAGATATATTTTTTATCTCTAGAACTTCCATTTGTGTCTTTTTTGTATCATCTACTTCTCACTTCATCATATTTTCCTTACATCCCGGCCATGATTATAATACAGTAGTCCCCCCTTATCCATGGAGAGATAGGTTCCAAAGCTCCTAGTGGATGCCTGAAACCATGAATAGTACCAAACTTTCAGCTTGTCACCTAAAGGAAGCACTTTATGGCTCTTCTTTGGCATGTTTGAATTGACGGCATCACAACTCTTGCACTTTGGGCCATACGGAGTTAAAATAAGGGTGACTTGAACACAAGCACTATAGTACTGTGACAGTGGCTCTGATAACCGAGACGGCTAGTAGGTGACTTATGGGTGAATAGAGTATAGAGAGTGGTAATCTGGACAAAAGAATAATTCTCATCCTGGATTGGACAGCGAAGATTTCATCATGCTACTCAGAATAGTGCACAATTTAACACTTATGAATTGTTTATTTCTAGAACTTTCCTTTTAATATTTTCAGACTGTGGTTGACTGCGGGTAACTGAAACTACAGAAAGTGAAACTGTAGATAAGGGAGGACTACTATATTTGTATTCGTAGTTTAAAAACCCTTGATGGCTAATTCCATTTCTATCATTTTTGGATTTCTTGCTATACGTTAATTGTTTTTCCTTCTTTTTTGCATGGCTGGAACTTTTTGACTGAGTACTGGACGTCATGAATTTTACATGGTTAAGTGTTGGATTTTCTTATATTTTTATAAAGAGTGTTGGGCATTTTATGGCAAGCAGCTAAGTTACTTGCATTTGGTTTAATTTCCTTTGTGTTTTATTTTTAAATTCTTTTGGGATTGGGCTAAATTAGTCTTTACTCTAAATCTAAGTGAGGTGTATTTTTAAGGCGTGGCCTCCCTGGAACATCTATTAAATGTGCTGTATATTCAGTGAGATTTCTTTATTTTATCTGATGAGAACCTGAAATAGTACCAACCCTTGTTTGAACTCTGGGAAATTGTGTATGTACAGTTCTCTGGTGATTGTTCTTTTCCTGGAAGTCATTCTTGCCTGGCCTTGTGGATTTTCACTCTACACAGGCAGACTGGCCTTCAGTTAAAGGCTCCAGGGGACCCCACGCAAATTTCTGATTCCTTCTCAACATGGCTTCATCCTTTCATGCATTCTACATCACATAGATGCCTTGGACTCCTCAAAATTTATGTCTTTGACTCTTCAACTCAGCAAGATAACCAAGTTCTGTTTGCATTTTATCTCCTTGCATTGAAGTCCAGGAAGTTCTTCTAAGCAGAAAGCCTTGCCAATGGTAGGTCTCTCCTTATTTCTTTTCTTCTTCTCAAGAAGAATAGTCTTGCACTGCTTGTTGTAGAATGTCTGAAAATACCTATTTTCTATATTTGGTCCGTTTATTTAGTTATTTATGACACGATGATAGTTCTGGATCCTCCCAATGTAGCTTTTTAATATTATTTTTTTAATGTAGAATAAACATTATTAGAGTTGTAGATTCATTTTGTGATCAAGTTGTTTTTTAATGACATGGATTTGATTTACATAAACAGGGTCTCAATTTCACTTAATAGAAGTAAGGTCATTGACTTCTTATGGTTTAAAACATAAAATCATTTTAGTTGTAATTCAGTGGTTATCAGTACTCTCAGATACAATACATTCTGCAC
>NW_011888805.1:545283-549634 GCF_000151845.1 Pteropus vampyrus
CCTTATTTCTTTTCTTCTTCTCAAGAAGAATAGTCTTGCACTGCTTGTTGTAGAATGTCTGAAAATACCTATTTTCTATATTTGGTCCGTTTATTTAGTTATTTATGACACGATGATAGTTCTGGATCCTCCCAATGTAGCTTTTTAATATTATTTTTTTAATGTAGAATAAACATTATTAGAGTTGTAGATTCATTTTGTGATCAAGTTGTTTTTTAATGACATGGATTTGATTTACATAAACGGGGTCTCAATTTCACTTAATAGAAGTAAGGTCATTGACTTCTTATGGTTTAAAACATAAAATCATTTTAGTTGTAATTCAGTGGTTATCAGTACTCTCAGATACAATACATTCTGCACTTCATTAGAAATAATAGTAGTTTTGGCATTAATATGGAAAAAACATTTTGCCGAATTATTACAGTGATAAATCCAAAGCTTGCAAATCAGAAATTGGGGCAGACTTGAGTCATCATTAGAATTAAAACTACACATTTTGGAAACTAACTAAAGAAGTTGGTATTTCTGTTTCTTTTTCTGCATTCCTGGTTTGCTTGCCTTAAATGATTTATGCACATGAATATTCACCAAACAATCAAGATAGACTGTGTCCCAACCACGAATAAGTAATTACCTGGTGTCTAAGGAAATCTGGCAGTGAGTGAGACTAAACAAGGATAAATATCTAGGTAGCACTGAGTTTATGAGTTAGGAGAAGAGTCTGTTAGTGTCCCCATCAATGCTTATGGCTCCCGGCTTTAGCACACTCGGGATGGCCCACCCAAAGATGTGTCTTCTGCTGATATAGTCACCTTGCCATAAACCTTTAGTGCCAGAAGGAATTTTATAATCAGTGTTGTCATTCATTTTATAGTAGAGTTAATGAGTTTTTGGTGCCCAGGAGGCTGCTATTGTTGCTTGGTGCCTTCTGGCTGGAAGGGAAGATACGTTCTTGGTATACTCACAACCCAGATGCATTTTTTTTCATAAAAATCATTCACAAATGAGAGTGAATACAGTTGCAAAGAAATTATTGTACCCCAGTCTGCCTATATTAGGGACTAAATTGGCTTTCGGGTTGGATGAAGAACTTGGTTTCTGAGATAATATGAGTTGCAAATTATAGGGGGTCCTTGTTATCCCACATTCATTAGAGGAGTCTCTACAGTTATGAGGTTGCAGGATGCATAGGGAAGCCAAAGTCAGAGGGAAGCGAAAACCATCAAAGCCTGAAAATATTCACTAATGATCTGACCACTTGAGAAATTGGGCCTTAGAATAACAACTGTCTCCGCTAAACACTAGACTATTTCTCAGCTCATCACATTGGAGCCTTTTGTGGCCTGTCTCTTGCCGATGTTCGGATGTTATTACCATACAACAGTAATACAAATACAAAAGCTTTAGGAACTTATAAAGTTGATGAAAGTAATGTTGGAGAATTGTTGGAATCATACCCACAGTTTTGAACAATGAGAGTCTAGCAGAGTTAAACTGATGAATAATCAAAGGAGAAAAATCTAGTATAGGCGAGGCCAGCCTATATTCCTAGGCAGATGATGATTTGATTATCAGAGGACTAAGGGAAACCTGGGGGAAATTAATGATGTCCTAGACTTTTTTCTAATTACTTTCTTTACGACCCTACTGAAAAAACAATTGTAAATATCAAGATATGAACATATCTTATTAGGCTACCTTGTAATTTGTTTGAAAAATAATAACTCCTCCTTGAAAAAAAAAACTCATTCAATTTATCTTTTTTTTTTAAATTGAGGCATAATTATAATTTTTCCTAAATTTTGTTAAATGTAATATAAATTTATCTTGTATAAGCTTTCATTTTATTATTTAAGTTCTTGTCAAGCTGGTTTTATATTTAGTGTGAAATTTTGGTCCCCGTTTTTAAAGGATTCACTTGAATTGGCCTTTCACCAACTGTGTGACTATACCTTTATGCAAGAGAAATTTGGTATTATAGTCCTTTAGTGAACTGAGGACAAAAAGAAAATGCCCTTCGTAATTTTTCTAGTATGAAAACTTGAAGATCTTTGAGAGGAATACTTATCTATCTGGAGGTCTCCAGAAATGCAAATTATCTGCAAGAGACTGGTTACATTAATGGACATCAGTTATAATAACCCAGAGTTCTGATCTGAAAGCCCTTTCACGCCATCTGTATGGCAAGAAAAGGAAGACCCTGCAAATCTTAGAACCTAGAAGGTGGTCCTGTTGTGGCCCTGCCGTCTCCATCCTCATCTCTCCCTTCTCTCTACTCTGAGTGTATCACCTCCTCCACTCTGATTTCTTTTCCTTATACAGGGCGCTCTCTTTCCTGACCTTAAGATATTCTGGTAGCAACAGCAATCATCCTGATAATTGTCTGAGTATGTCATTCAGCTTTGGATATTCACAGCCAGATGGAAATTATCCATGTCACTATCTTTAGGTACAAATATAGTCACGTGTCTTTTATTTTGTTTCTCCAGTGACATGATGGAGCCATCATTTCCCTCATTAAGCAGGACGTTCATATTTCTTGCTTTCGATCTCCTTTATCCCCACTCCCACAGTTACTTAAGCATCCTGGAGACTTATTCAGTCCAAAAGGTCTGTCACGTCCCCAAATGCCAGTAGGTAAAGAACTAGAAAGTCTGATTACTCTGTTGTGGCCTTCAGTTTATGGTAGCCATGATTTATTTTCAGGTCTGCAGTGGTCACACTGTTGAAAATAGAACTGTGCCGTCCAACTTGTCATTATCTGATGCTTTAAGGATGCCCTTTCTTCGAATCTAGATCGGCCAGGTGTTGATGGCACCATTGGTGCAGATTTATTTTTAAGTTTATGTTCATATGTTCAACCAAATGATCCTAGAGCCCAATCACTGTGCAAGAAGGGCTGTGCGTGCAGGCTCTGCCATCCCTGTTCCCTCCACTTGGTCCAGGAGTTGAGTCTGGGTTATCAGTCCAGACTCCTCATTTCTTCCCGCTGGTGTCCCCTTTGGGACCCTAGGGATCCTTTCCTACTGACTGAGCCTTCCAATCTATTAGATAATTTCTAATACAATCTCAAAAAGGTAGCTTTCCTGGCAGTGAAGGAAACCACAAAATCCGTGAACTTACAAAGAATCATCTAGTCCAAATCCTTTATTTTAGAGATGAAGAAGAAAGAAATAAAGGCAAGGGCTCAAAAAATAGTAGCTGATATCAGTAAGAGATCTGGATCTACGGTGGCCATGCTACCCTGAACGAGCCCGATCCCATATGATCTTGGAAGCTAAGCAGGGTCAGGCCTGGTTAGTACTTGGATGGGAGACCACCTAGGAAGACTAGGTGCTGTAAGTGTAAAAAATAAAAAATAAGAGATTGTAAGCTGACAAGGTCCTTGCAATCTGTGAAGTCAACTGAGAGTTGCCTTGTGTAAAAAAAAAAAAAGAAAAATGAAAAAAAAGAGATCTGGAAGCAGAAAACCCCAATTTTAGTGTTCTGCATATATTAGTTTAATTATATTATGCCACGATCAATGAAACTCCTCCTGGAAAGCTTTATCTTATATTTTGTTAGCCTGAAGAATGATTATAACAAGCCACGCGCTTCTTGGAATTGTGGGGCCATCCTTTTATATGTCCTGCTTTGTAACTTACCATGGGAACTTTAGGTGGTAGCTGGATATTGAAGCTACTTTCATAAAACACACTTTTTATACCATTTTTTAAAAATTATTTTTCAAAGGTCAACCAACATTTTTTTTTTTTAAAAAAGGAGAGGGAGTAATGAAATATAGAATTGTCATATATGTTTATGTCTGCAAATGCTTACATAGTAACTCAGCTATTCTTTGAATATCATTGTGTTGAGTGGATTCCTCTAAGACCTCTGATTCCATGAGTTGGGCCCAAACCACTGAGGTCACATTCAGATGGCAGATTGAAACTCTCGACGGAATTTTTGTACCCCGATACCTCTTTATGTGTCTTCACGTAGAATCTTATTTCCAGTTGGTTCTTTGCCCTTTCTCCTCAGGCTGTGTAGCTAGTTTCCTTCCCTTATCTCAGACCTGTACCTTTCCAAGGCTGAAAACACTACAGCAAAACCTAATTCGTAGGTCCAGACCTTCAGCTGCTGTTTTGTCACATTGCCTCTCCTGTGGCACTTCTGCAAGTTTACGAATGTGCATACACAGAGGTTTCTGTGAGGTGTGAGCAAACCACAGAAAGATCTAGTACTGCTTTCCTTCTCATGAATAGTTCCTACCACCTTACGGTGGCCTGACTGAGAACACGAAAGCAGGCCACTCAAATGACTCCTCCCTGAACTCCCAGCATGCCTTTCCAAATCCTCTCTGAAC
>NW_011888805.1:550784-552514 GCF_000151845.1 Pteropus vampyrus
CTAGCTTTTAATCCCAGGCACCTGCGCATATGCTACCTTACATGGCACAGATCCTCCTCATCTCTCTCCTCCTCCCTCCCCACTCCTTTTCCCTTTCCTTTCCCTACTCCCCACCCCCTTCTCTTCCTCCTCTCTCCTCCCCCTTCCTTACCTAACCCCTTCCGCCTCCTCTTACTCCCTCTTCCTTTTCCTCTACTCCCCCTCTTCCCTCCTCCCTCCTCCTTTTCACTTTCCTCCTCCTCTTCCTCCTTTGCTTGTAGCCGCCATTCACGCATGGGACATTCCAGCATTTCCTTGAGTGCTGCTGGGCTGACGGGCAGCAACACCAAGTGGAGCCTGCTTTGCATCCCCCACCTCCAGCAGGCGAGCAGGCAGGCAGGCAGGCAGCGTCTTTACAATGCCGGATGAGAAGTTTCCTGCTGTAACACCTGTTCACACCCACCCTTCGTGGGGCAAAATCCAGGATTCTGGGACTTTTTTTGAAGTCTCTCTCTAAGAGCAGCCGTGTTAGCTTCCTAGGACTGCTGTAACAAATTACCAAAACTGAGTGGCTTAAAACAACAGAAATGTATCCTTTCGGGCCAGAAGTCTGAAATCAAGGTGTCAGCAGGGCCTTGCTCTCTCTGAAGGTCTGGAGAAGAGTCTGCTCCATGCCTTTCCTCTAGCGTCTTGTGTCTGCCCGCCATCCTTGGCATTCCTTGGCTTGCAACTGCATGGCTCCAGTCTCCGCCTCCATCATCACGTGGCATCCTCCCTATTTGTCTGTGGTTGTGTCTCTTTTGTTTTTATAATGACACTAGTCACATTAAATTAAAGACCCACCCTAGTCAAATATGATGTCATCTTAATTTACATCCTAATTATATCTGCAAAGACCCTATTTCCAAATAAGTCTCCATTCATCAGTTCCAAGCATTAGGACTTCAGCATATCTTTTGGGGGAACATAATTCAATCCGCAAGCATCTTCTTTCCACAGGGGTCTGCTCTCATCTCTCTCAGACGGGGTTGACCCTTGGGATGGTCCTCGATCCCAATGGCTGTTCAGACGAACTCAGGTAAAAGGAAGCTTGTGATAAGAAAATACGTTAAAAATAAGTCAATAACACCCTGGGACAGGACACTATTAGGCTGGTCTGGAGCTGGAAGGAGAGTCTGATCTCGGGAGGTGCTGGGCACCTCAGCAGCCAGAAGTGTGGGATCCATTTCTGTGCCCTGCTGTGAACAAACCTCAGCCCAGCTTTGGATGTTGCCTCATAGCAAAAGCGACTTCCAATCTCTTCTTACTGACTTCGCTCCCTGCTCCCACTGCGGCTTGTTTCTGATATGGCTTTTGTAGGCTTGATTCTACCTCATGACTTTCCAGCTGCATGGCTGACCATGAACTCACACGTTCTTGCCATGTTTCCTAGTTCTCATGCTGTTATGGACTGTTTGTGCACCCCTTCCCCCACTAACCCTGAATGTGATGGCATTTGGAGGTAGGGACTTTCGGGGGAGATTAGGTTCCAATGAAGTTAGGGCCTCATCACGGGATTAAAGAAAGACACCAGCGCCCTCTCTCTCTCTGCCGTGTAAAGACACAGTGGGAAGGTAGACTCACTAGAAATCGAATCTGCAGGCACCTTGATCTTGGACTTCAATCCGCAGGAGTCCTTTAGAGGTCTGGAAGCCATATGGAGCCACAGCCTCCAAAACTGTGAGAAAAAAATGTCTGTTGTTGAAGACCCT
>NW_011888805.1:554259-556756 GCF_000151845.1 Pteropus vampyrus
TGTTTAAGTGACATATTAAAAGAGAGCAGTGGAAGAACTATTTCGTGACTGTCCCGGGCTAACTGCCAAAGCCATGCTATTCACAGTCATTGCTCTGCATTGGAAGGGAGGAGTCGTAGGTTCAGGCTGTGATGGCCAGAGAAGAAAGGGACTCAGCCATGGGGTGGGTAGGAGGTTAGCAGACGAAAGGATGGGGGTCTTTCCAGGTGGGCAGAATGAGTAGGCAGAGAGCAAAGAGGGGGAGTTGAAAGATGTGCTCTGGAGAAGCAGAAATTGTGTTGGGATGTTGGGAAAACTCAGGCATTTGGACTTCATGTTTTACAAGTACTCTGAGAGAAATGGGATTGAAAAAAATCTATTCTACAAAGTCTGAGTTTTATAATAACTGCTGATAATCTGGGCTTACTTACTACAGAGGTGTCTAAATGCATATTTATTGTAAAACCTCAAATTGAATATTGTATAGAGCAATACTGAGATATAAACCATTAAAAAACCCCTAGAATTTTAAAAGCCAATTCTTGTACAGTTTTTCAGATAGCACTTTTCGTCAGGCCTTTTCTTTTCTTTTTTTTTTTTAAGCATAGAGGGAAGTGTTCCTTGTCCAAAGTAGTTTGAAATATCTCACGTAGGAAGGTTTCTCAATGAGAAAACAATTATGTAATGATACTCATGTTTGCCTCACTTCAGTATACTTCAGTTTATTAGAAATAACGCCCCTAGCTGAGGGAACCTCCCGGAAATCTTTCCAAGCCTAAGACAGAACGTCAGAATGTTACCAAAAAGGAAGAAAACTGATAGTTTTATAGTTAAGGCTTTGTTTCTATTTACGAAAGGTCAAGGGGAGTGAAGCATGGCTGCCTTTTACTCATCCACGTTAAACTGGCTTCTAGCAGACAGACCTCATAAAAGCCCCACAACCCGTGGAAACCGTTTGCCATCCAGATCCTGTGGTATTGTTCTTCTCCCAGTTAACTTTGCGAATGATTCGCACAGAGTTTGCCAGTACCACAAAGTGAGGGGTGTAAATGGCGCCTCTGGGGTGTGGCCTTGGTGTCTCTTGGAGTTTCTGCTCATGCTGGCACAGCACGGAGATGACTCAGTGGGCTTCCACTGTCCCCAGAAGGCATTTAGGCTATTTGCCCAAAAGCTAAGCCTGGTCAGCCTCAGAGCTCTGCCCCGGCCCTGCCCTTTTAGGAAGGCAGAGATCACTGACAAAGCCCATTGAAATGGAAGTCCATGCCCAGAAGTTCATCTTTTAGTGATGAATGCACCCCATTGTGAATCCATATGTCTTTGCTGCCCGTGGCTGTTCTGTAAAAGGCCTAATTGAAAGGATTTAAGTGTGATGGAGTTGCTGCTGCATTCTGGAGGAGCAAGAATGGAGAACCAGGAGGTCTTCCAGGCCCCAGTCAGAGGAGACTAGAGCCTGACAACAGGGTGTTTGTGGAGGGGGATGGGAAGAGGTGAGCAGGAGTAGCAAGATACAGTTCACAGAGAAGAAAAGGTGAGCAAGTAGAAAGAACGAGTTCCAGAGACCCCCGCTGGAGATGGGGTAACGATGCGGGGAGAGACGAGAGTCAGGCTGAGAGCACCTGCACAGGTGCTTCTATGGAGGCTGTGCTCCTTTACTTCCCTTTTCTGAATCATCCCTTCCTCTATCACACAGGTGTCTGGCACCCGAGCTTCGGTATGTAAACCATGTCCTTGATTTTCTGATGCTTTGACTTGTGGAGTTTGATGACTCTGGAGGAACTGACTCTTCCAGGGCTGGTCAGTTCCCAGAGATGGCAAACAACTCACCCACGAATGCACTTTTCCCAATACAAACCAATTAATCCAGATCCATATCCCAATACTTCCTTTATTGGGCTCTCACGCTCTTGGAAAGGGTGAGTAACAGACTATCTTTTCAGTGGTAATTATCTCTTGATCTGTCGGCCTGACCATACCTGAATAATATGAAAACCTATTAAAACATTCGATTCCAAAAAAATGTCATAAGTCAGGACCCTGTGCAAGTTAGCTTTGTCTTTAAGCCCCCATACTCCTCAATCATCCTTCTTCTAGTTCTCTTCTCTCTCTTAGCACTAGAGACTTCATCTAGTTGATAAGTAAGTCAATTAAGTGAAATGAAAGTGAAAATTAAAGTGTAATTAAGAGTTAACAGGTAGGAAAAGTACCTAATATTATCTTTGAAATTATAGATTCAAGGCTGAAGTGAAGTCTAAAGAATCTATTTTCTTAGATATGCATTGTTTGGCCTGGGAGTAGAAACTAGGTGAAATTAAGAAGTAGATTTTAGATCCAGTGACCTAGAAAGATCCAGGCCATGACTATGTCAAGCTTGGGTGGCAGTCTTGAGAGATGCAAGGACAAGAAAAGTCTAGCATGTTTCGATCACTGTGTGTTAAGCTAGTCCAAGGACTTTACGACCCACTTAATTCTCCAACGAAACTCTGAGGAAAATGTCATTATTTCATTGCAAAGATAAGAA
>NW_011888805.1:557306-560127 GCF_000151845.1 Pteropus vampyrus
CGGAGCTGGTGTCCCTTCTGGTCAGTTGGTGTCCATGCCATTCTGGTTGCTAATCTGGTTGCTAGAATATCACCACTATAGGCAAAAGCAGAAGGGTTGCCCTCTGGCCTTCAGAAGAAGACCTCAGTCCCTGGGTGGGGACCAGCCAAAGCAGGATGCTCGCTCTGGGCCCTTTGCCACTCTTTTATGTGCTTAGGGATGAAAGAGAGAAAGAAAAGGAGCTGCAGTTTTTCCTCCTTCCTCTCCTCCCCTCTCCTGATCCTCATCTTTGAAAGTGACCTCTTAAGGGGCAAGATCACGGACTTAGACCCTTAGCAAAAAATGAAGATGTCCATGTTTATGAAAATATTATTCCAAAGTGGATGTATGCCACATTAAGCTGACCTGGCAGACGAAATCATCTTTCTCTGGGCTTCCATTTAATCATACGTGGCCTCTCTGAACTGTAACTGTTCATAATGATAAGGGCCACTGCTTGAAAACACCCGGCCACAAATTCTATCTGTCTTGGGACCACCAGGACGTTCGCATTTACTATCAGTCTGGCTACAATTGGTTTTGATTAGATCTTTTGAAAATATATCTGCAGTTCCCCATGAGCTCTGCCAGAAAGCCGGGAGGCATTTTAACAATCACATTTGAGCTGTGGCTTGGAGCATGGTTAGGTTACTTTGGAGTTTGAGCCAGGGTTTTATGCACTTTGCTGTGGGAATTTGGAAGAAGATTTCTGAGATCTGGCAAACTCAGCTAAAGATAGTTCATAAACCATATTTATCACACCACTTTCAGAGAGAAACACCTGAATTGTATTTCCTTTCGTTTATAACTGTGCAGCTATCCATGTAACTCTTCATATGTAGTCTTGCTTGCTTTCTCAAAAACCCTGTATATTGCCCCATTTTACAGATGAAGAAAATAAAAGTTAGAGACATTGAGTTCCTCGCTCACAGATGGAATAAAAATAAAGTCTTTCTATGTGACATTCTGCCCTTCATCAAATTGCTTTGAACCAAGGAATCATAAATAAATCAATTAATATTTCCTAGGAAGTAGGAATCCCTTTAAGTCATTTTGACTTTATTGTTAACGATAGCATTGACTAACCTTATCCACATCCTCAATAAATTGAAAAGCTAAGATGTTTGGACAGTAAGTTTGTATGTGAAGGCTTGTCATTTACAAGCATCGTTAAGAACTAGAGAAGGACACAGCGGTCATCTAGTCCAGTTTTGCCCAAAGTATTTGTTTCAGGATGTTAGTAGATATGCATTAAAAGAATTTCATTAGCAAATAAAGTTCAGAACAATGATTTAGACAGTTGGGCAGCAGGTGTGTTTACTGTAGGACTGTCAGGGATTTTAATAAACTGCTATGTTTGTGACCAGGAGTATGCTGCCAAATGTTTAACAACCAGTTCTCTGGAGAAAAACCCTCCTTTGTATCCTCTGCTGATTTCTGTGGTGTTAATATTCCCAGCACGGTCAATTTTAAGTGCCTCATGCAACATCAATGATTGTGAAGGAGGAATGAGATGCCTGGTAGCATACATAAAAGTAAAACATAGTAGCATAATTTAGGAAGTATTGTTTTGAGTAATTATTATCCTCGTTTTTAACATAATTTATTTAACTGTAAGTTATATTATTTAATTTTTAGTAATGACCATTTTAACAATTGGCCCACAACATTCTAAAAATTTAACGGTGAAGTTTTGCAAGCTGAAACACTCATGCTCCAGCACACCACTGCTTAGGATTCCCAGTGGGGTTGGGTGGGTGGGGGTATATCATGTGGTATTCTCCACAATTACTTGACCCAGGACCCTTTAGTCAGGTAGTATTTGTGTCCTGTGGAGTGCATTTCAGAAACTGCTGATCTCGTTCAATTTCGTCATTTTTTCTCCCTTCATTTTCTTCATTTTCAAAGCCTGTGTGATTTCCTGGCTTCTAGCTGGGAGCTTAACATGCCACATTGCCACTTAATTCAATTCAATAAATATTGACCAGACTCCTGTTACGTATAAGAGATTGTGCTAGTACTGCAGAGAATTCTAGGTGAACAAGAGTTCCTGCCTTTGGAGAAAAGTTGCAGGACAAATCTACAAAGAACTACAGAAGAAGGCAACATACGATGAGTGCCGTAGGGAAGGTACAAGCAAATAACTTAGGGCGTCCAAAGCCTAACAAAATCATATCCAATTGTCAATGTTATGATGGGAAACAGTCAAGTCCAAAGTGAGGCCTGAGACTCAGCAGGGCCTCTTGCCTAGAGCTGGAAGAAGTACAAGTAAGAGAGAGTGGCCAACATGTGTTCTTGTTCAAAGTGTATCTATTCGCTCCTTCCGTACTTCTTCAGCAGACAAGGATGGGAGGTCCTGAGGCAAGGCCTGTGAAGCCAATCTATCTTCTCAAACATTTGCGTTTTTCAAAATTACTAGCTAGTCCAAGTGTTTGTTTCCATACTAGTTAGCTATTTGGATTAGATTCTCTTCTGTGAACTGTCTACATGCCCACTTTTCTACAGGTTCCCCCTGCCAGTTTGCTGGGGTTTCTTGTGTTTTCTATCATGTATTTAAAATACATGTATTTAAAATACTTTCTCCCAGTCTATTTCATCTGTTTCATTTGTCTAGATTGTCTTGCGGAGGTAATATGGTGTACTGTGCTATTTCTACTATGAGCATGTATCACCTTTATCATTATAAATGTCATCTATCTATCTATCTATCTATCTATCTATCTATCTATCTATCTATCTATCTATCATCTATCATTATCTATCTATATCTATCATCTATATCTATCTATACTTGCAAAAAAAA
>NW_011888805.1:562157-568741 GCF_000151845.1 Pteropus vampyrus
TTTTGAATTCTTACCTACCTTGAACCATTATTCTGAGTAATTTAAGTTTACTGAATATACATTTCCTATTTCAAATTAATTTAATATACAGAATAGACAGTACCAATTATATACTTAAATTTCCATTATACTCACTACTCATTTATATAATAATAACCATAAAGGAGAATTTATATACTAATGGCATATTCATAGGCTTACATGTCAAAAAGGACATTTACTTCTAATGAGAGGTAAAACATCTTCATTTTTCAAGCCAGTGGGGAAGAACTAATTTGAATTGATGGGACTTTAGGAATGGATCTTTAGACAGTTGGATATAATGGTTACTATTTTCAGAGAGTTGGGAATAATTGGTTGATAATTTCTAATAGAGAATCCCTCAGTTGAATGAGTAAGTTTTCTTAATCTAAGATTCAATACCAACAATACTGTGCTGCTTGCTCATCAAGATTTGTGGTTGGGGGGTGGGGAAGTGCAGTGGGGGGAGGAGTAAGACATCACTGTAATGATGACATCATCTATGAAAAAACTGTGTAAGGCTATTCTCTCACATGGACCAGTACTTGAGGACCTTAAGGAGAGAAGGGTGGGCTTGGGAAATGGAGCAGGGAAAAGGGGACCTGGTTCTAGGGAATCAGCCGGATGTCCTTTATCCTCAAATTTGGGGGTGGTTGGTTTGAAAAATGGGAGGAACACTGTGAGTGTCAGCCTTGAATTTCCATGAGGGACCAAGGACTCCACCCAACATAAAATGATGCTTTGTGGTGTGATGTGTGCTTTGACATTCCCGCTGCACTGCAATTCTGTTTTGCTAAGATTCTGGTGATCTTCTGGATGAGAACATTAAACTGTTTGTCTTTTTAGGTAATGTCTGCCAAGCTACTGTCATCTCATGAGCAAGATTATTTGCCCCGCCTCAAGACACCACTAAGGTTAGGAGATCTGCAGAATATCCAGATAGGCAGAGTCGAGGATGAGCTTCCAGAACTGGTCCTAGCTGGGAACAGGGAGAGTGTGCATCTCCATTACAGTCTCAGTCACATCCAAAAACTTGAAGTAACTTGGATAGTTACTTGGATAAGTTTCTTGCACCTGTAGAAATCTCATCAGCATTCATTTTTGTATCCTCATGTCTTGGCCCCATTCCTGGTGTCTAAATTGTATTGGTTGACTGAAACTGAATTAACTTTAACAGACCTTCCTGAACTATTTTTGCTTCTTTGTTAAAGGGATGAAACCTGAGACACCCCTCAAGCAGAGGAAATGTTGGTGTTGCTACAGATTATGGCAAAGATATTTTAATTAAACAGTGTTTTAAGGTTTTAGTCCTTTACTTCACAATAACTACTATGAAGCAGGTAAGTAGCTTTGGTTGTATATTCCAGCTGAAGGAGTTTCCCAAATTCTCAGAGGCTATGTGGGCATTCAAATTAAATTTAGCTGCTATGCTTCAAAGTCTTGCACAAAAAAAAAAAAAAAAAAGAAAAGAAAGGAAAAAAAAAAGGATGTCAAAACTTCCCCTCAATTTTTCTGACTGAGATTGTTCAAATTAGCATAATTCAAAAATAGCATTTTAGATCACTTCTTAAAATTGGTTATCTCAAGATTGGTATCACTATAGAGCTAAAGCTAAACCTGTTGTCTGTTTTCTTCTGGAACCCCTGGAACAGTGCCTGGTACTCACTACCAGCTGAATGAGAGAATGTTAGTTTTTTTTTTTTTTTTTTTTTAAATTAAAGTGTGTCTTATCTGATATATCCAAATATCCCATTCAGAGTTGCTAGGTTAGAAGGCTGCACACTTATTCCAATGATTCTGCCATTATTCTAATCCTTTTTGGAATTCTTTTATTGGAATTCTTGTTTTAGACCAAAGCATGTGGTTCTGAAGCATTTATTGGTGGTAAACTTTGGTTTTGTGAGAGCATCTGTTATTTAGAAAATGCAAAAGGCATCTGGAGTCCGGTCTGGTAAATAAACTGAGTAATCTAACTTTTTAATCTCATTCATATGTAATTAGAAACTAACAAGACTAATTTTCTGATGCATTTCATAAATTATGTTTGAGAGCAATTCCAAACAGGAATTCCACAGATGTTTTGAAGATTGGTGGCACCACTGGAATAAGTATGTAATCTAGGTGGGTAACCACCTTAAATGGAATTGCATTCCTCTTATGCTTCTTAAAGCTATCTTATGAAGTTTTGTCACATTAGAAAAACAAAATTCCGGGTGGTCCTCATTCCATATCAACAGGCAGCGCCTGTAGATTATTTGGAACTGAGTGTGTTTGAGCCTATTCCTTTGGTCACCTGGACCAATGGTCCTGATTGCTATGAGGAGTCTGAGTTTGTGACCATCCTCGGCGGCCCTTCAGGGTACGAGAAGGGATGGTGTTAGTGCCTTTGCTTCTTTAGCCAATTATATTTTTTTTACTGGAATTAAAATAATGAGCTTCTGTGCTACCTATTAACTTCCTACATGCTGAGATGAGAATAGCTTGAAGCTGTGGAAAAATGCTGATATACTTGAAATACAGAACCAAAATAGCCATATAAACAAACCTCAGGGAATTTTAACCAAGAAATTACTGCCAAATAAATCTTCTGCCAGTCAAAATGCTGAATAATTTATTTCAAAAAGGAACTACATTTTTAATCTCTGCCATGCTTGTCAACACTCTACTGTAATAACAAACTTAACTATTTATTTTTTAAAAATGTAGACATTACCATTTTCACAAACCCTGTCAGTCTCTCCATGTATCAGAAGAAGCAGAAATGCATAATTTACTATTGGTGATCACAAACATTAGTTCGGGGCATTTGTAGTTTATGATAAAGAATAAAAAAAAAAAGGCAACTGTCAGACGCTTGTTCCACACAAATTGCTGGTTTCCACGGGTCCTTTCCCACAAGAACAAAGGATGAGCTGAAAAATAAAAGCAAACTCTGGTCATGTTTCATAATAGTTCCTCACTATTTTCTTCTCTCTTTTCCACTTCAGTGTTCATTTTATTGAACTCCCTGTTATGAGGTGGAAGGCCGAAGTCACTAACCAGAAAATTCAGGCAACAAAGCCATTGGAATAGGTATTGTAAACATATTCTATATTATAAAAATGATATATGTCTGTCTTAGACGATTAGAAAAATGAATTAACAATCAAGAAGAAATTTAAAATTACTCATGTCTCCACGATTCAGAAATAATCACTATTAAAATTTTGATGCATTTCCTTCTCATCTTCTTTAAGTCAATTATATGCAAATAATTTAAGATGAAATTGGGAGCAGACACAATTTTGTATTTTGCTTTTTTCTTTTAGCATATTATGAACATTTTACCATGTTAGTAAATAGTCTTCAAAAAGATGATATGTAAAGGCTTCATGATAGCGGACCACATGCATGGAACATAAATTTGTCATCGAAATTCCTATTGATAGATACAGGCTTTTTTTCCAGTTACACATATCTATACCGAACACTTTTATTTATAATATTTTTAGTATAGTTGTGATTTCTTTTATGTACATTCTGAGAAGTGGAATTGCTAGGTCAAAGGAATTATTTGCATGCTTTTAATTAATATATTTTTGGTTAAAAATAAATGGCGCCTCCACTGATACATTGAAAAATACTGTAATAATTCCTCCTCATTTACTTTTCTTTAAAAAAGAAACATCATACACTTGAACCTTGAGATTATTAGTCCCATCTCTATGGGGCACCTCTGTGCAAAACTAAATGATGTACAGGTTCAATAAGGTGAATAGTTTGTCTCTTGCCAAACCACTTGTAAGGGGGAATAGGGTCGGCTTTGTTAATTCTGACAAGTACTTTCACAGGGTTTGCTAAAAAGTGAGATTGAATAACTATTTTTATGACAGTAGATCAGAGACATCTGATTCAACCTGAAGAACTCAGATATAAATCGCAAAAGTCTGACTTAAAAGCCTAAGAGACTCTCTTGTTCCACGGATGCTCCTTCCACTAAAAGACTGGCTTAGAGCAGCCTTTTTGGGCCATGAGGACTGGTGAGTAAACAATGAGAGCCAGCCTGCCATGAGAAACCAGAGGTTGGAACAAAGGCACAAAGGAAAGTAGAAGTGAGAGAGCATCAGGATGGGGTTGGGGAGAAGTGGAAAAAAGAGGCAGAGCAAGCAAGTATTTACTTGCCAACAGATATGGATTTCCCTAGGTAGGCATTTTCAAGCCTAAGGAAATACTCCTCTCTTCTTGAGACAAGCCCTCCTTTACATAAGTTGACTGAAATGACCAAATTATCCCAAATGAAACAATGAGACTGATGTTGACCAATCTTCCTACTGTGGTAATCTCAGGCACATAGTCTTTACTTATATGGTCTGGTGCTGGTTAATACATTTTAAAGAATACGAAAAAATTAAAACAAGAATGTATGACTGAATATACCTTAATTTGAAAATGTTATGTTTTTTTTTTCCCTGATGGATAGGTCATATTGGTCAGACCACATGCTGACATGTGAATTTATTCCCACCAAATGAGTCAGTTGAAATTTAAAAAAACAAAAAACCAAAAAACCCAAACACCTCCCAATTGTTCTGAAGTATAAAAAAAGGAGCAAGTTGGTCTTATTGGCTTGTACTAACAAAAAATAACCTCAAAAAACCTGGCTTCAATATATTTAAAACAATAATATTAGCTGTTTCTGCTGTCCCAGTGGGAACAGAGCTGTAATAAACTGCATACTGTCTGGATTGGTGTGATTTTTAACCCAGCAGGGGGCTGAAAAGTACTTGTTACATAGTCTGTTGCTGAAATAATAAGACCAAGGCTTTCTCCTTCTCATGTTTTCCTGAGAGGGTGTCCGTGCAGAGAAGACAGTGAACCTGGACATGGGCAGCTGAGACGGTTGAGGGGTGTGGGCTCCTCTGCATTGCCACCTGGATAATGTAATTACTGGAGCTGAGACGAGGCGCTGTAGGGAATGAAGCGTTTCTGTTTTTTGCTTTCATTTTGGGATGCGAAAGTGCAGATGAGGAGAGGATGATGTTTAGGAGAAAAGACCCAAGAGACAGGGCCAAGGACACAGCAGACACTGTCCTCATCTTCTTCCAAAAGTTAATTACTGTAATGTCTTAGGTTTGGTTTCTTAGAAAGCTTCATCTTGGCTTGGTCTCTGAGAAGCTAAAAGAAGAGCTGAAAGAACCATTTCACTGTATCCCCAAACTCTATACTCACTGGAATTTCAGCCACGTCACACTAGAGACTCCTTGCGGAGTGCCACACATGTCCACCTGTGAACCACAGATGAATATTAAGGCTCCGGAGTCTTATGCAAGCCAGTGGCAGGTTCATTTTTAAATGCTTAAACTGAAACAATATTTCTGCTGCATGAGCGAATTTGTTTATGAAAACGTGCTGTTTGCGGGAGACTCCCAAAAATACTTGGGTGGAATTTAGAGGCACCCAAGTTCTTGTACTAGCAGATGCAGGCAACAGTTAATTACATTTAGACTACTGCTATTACTGCAACAGCATCTGTGTCCCTCTAGTGAGACGGGCACTAGATAGAGCAAAAGCAGTGACATTTTACACATAGTAAACAGTTGTAATGGGCTGCTATGGACCGAATGTTTGTGTCCCCTAAAATTCAGATGTTAATGCCTAATCCCCAGTGTGATGGTATTTGGAGGTGAGGACTTTGAGAGGTCAAGAGAATGGAATTCACACGCTGGAATTAACGCCCTTACAAGAAACGACATGAAGAAGATAATTTCTCTTCGCCAGTGACAACACACCAAGAAGGCAGCTGCCTACAAGCCATGAAGGGAGCCTTCACCAGACACTGGATCTGTTGGTGCCTTGCCCTTGAACTGTGGGAAATAAATTTCTGTTGCTTAAGCCACCAATACCAATCTATGATATTCTGTTATAGCAGCCGCCACTGACTAAGACATGACACTGAAGTAATTTTTATTTACCAAACCCTGCTTGTCAGATATAACAGTTTCAAGATGTTTGTAAATTCTTTTGTTTTTATTGTAAATACTTCATATTCTAGAATAAGCTTTTTCTCTGGCTCAGCTTCTAAGTAAGTGTCCAATGCCTTTCTGAATTTATGATTTGAAGCATTAATTTTCCCCACCGTGGGTTGGCTTTGTGTATAAATGATTATAGAAATGATAAAACAGGTGGCAAAGTGAAATACTAAGAGGATGTAGAATTTCACAACTGAAAAGACACAAGAGTGTTGTCGTCTGATGATGGAAAGAGTACAAACTTTCAGTTACAAGATGAATAATTTCTGGAGACCTAATGTATAGCATGGTGATTATACTTAATAAGGATGTAATGTACACTTGAAATTTGCTAAAAAGGAGATCTCGAGAGTTGTCATCACACATACACACACACAGTGGTAATGATGTGAGGTGATGGATACATTAACTAGCTTGATTTTGGTAATCATTTCATGATGTATACATATATCAAACATCACATCGTATACCTTAAATATATACAATTTTTATTTGTCAATCACACCTCAACAAAGATGGAACAAACGAACAAGAAATTACATATGTACAAGGCTT
>NW_011888805.1:568791-569122 GCF_000151845.1 Pteropus vampyrus
GTTGATCAAATGTTAGGAAAGAAATGTACTTATTAAATTTGTTAAATTTACTTGAAAGGCATTTGACAAGATGTATTAAGTATGGCTGTGTTAAATACATAATTGTATAAAATGTCTAAGGGAATTTTGTTAGTTACTAAGAGAGGATAATTTAGTCCTTTTAACTTGTGAGTTAATTTAAACACTAATCAAGGAACATGAAAATGGCTTTTCTTATTTTAGGACAATTACTATATTTATAAATAAAATAAGATTTGCAAGCTGAATTTTAACATTAATAAAAACTGAGATCCTTCATTTATAGCTTTCATAAATTGAATATTAATTTTTT
>NW_011888805.1:570507-572471 GCF_000151845.1 Pteropus vampyrus
TTTTTTAAGTCCTGCTACACTAAACTTTTCTTTCTGAACCGAAAAACTGACTTTTTAAAAACTCAGTTGATCATTCTCATTTAAATCTCAGACATATAGAGTATCTTAAATGTTTGAGTTGGAAAAAGCTCAGAAAATCTTCAGTTGTCTTTGACTTTTAAAACCCCTTCCCAATATCCAGGTTAACATAGTCTTTATTCCTACTTTGTAATCTTCATATTGAAACATGCCTTAAATTCATCTTCACACTTTCTGCAACTTGAGGGCAAGCAGATGCACGAGATTTAATTCCCCCACCTGGATGCCTCAAGAGGAATTCATTGCAAACATTTCTGGTCCTTTCCTAACTACTTTATCTCTTTTATTGGCTTTGTATCCTCACTCTTCTCCTTCTGCAATTATTCCTAAGAAGCAATTCTCTGGATACAGAATTTTTCATGGTTCATAAAAAGGTATCCGGATGTGAATTCCCATATACCAGGGAAATGGGTCACGGAGGCGTCGTGCATTTGCGGCTCCTGAATGGGCCATGTTGTCCTTGGCTCTGTGACTGCAGTGTCCTTTCTTCTCTTTGCCTAGCTCGCTCCTTGTTTTTCAGACCCTCATCTTTTCATGACTGCTTGAATATATTTTTCAGAGACTTCCTTTTTTTCCCCTCAGCATGATTGAGAATCATTTATGCTGCTGTATGTAGCTATTTGCCATTCCATTCTATGAATGTATCATATTTTATTTATTCATTTCACCGTTGATGAGAATTTCAGGTTGCTTTTAGTCTTTTAATGTATGGCCAACACTGCTGTTATAAATAATCTTATACTTGCCTCCTGGTGTACATGACTAGTATCTAAAGTTTCTAGATGTAAAATTGTGATGCGTCAGCTCTAACAGGTGATGCTGAAAGGCGTCCACACTCATACTGCGCTGCGGTGTATGAGAGAGCCTGTTGCTCCACATCTTTACAAACTTGATGTTGTCAGGATTTTTAATATTTATCAATCATGTGGGTCTGAAATTGTCTCATTGGGTTTTATTTTGCATTTTTTAATTACAAATGAGTTGTGCGTCTTTGAATGTTCGTTAATATTTTGTTTCCTTCCTTTGTAAAATACTTGTTCATTATGATTATTATTTTGCCTATTTTTCCATCGAGTTGCTTATTATGTTTTTAATAGAGCTTAACACATAGTAAGATATATGAATATACTTTTTTTTGACTGTATAAAGAACTATATCATAAGAATTCTTTATAAATTCATGATCCTAATCTTTTGTCAGTTTTGTGTGTGGCAAGTATCTTCTCTCAGTTGATAGCATGTATTTTTCACTCTCTTTATGGAGGCTTTAAATGAATGTAAATGATTATAATCTAATTTATTTTGTTGATATTTTTATTTATTTATTTTAACCTTTGAATCATTTTTAAGAATGGCTTCCGACCCCTGAGGTGATAAAGATTGTCTCATATTTTCTTCTAAAAGTTTTTTGTAAGAAAAAAATCTTTTTATTTTGAAATAGCTTCAAGCTTATTTAGTTGAAGGGACAAAAATACTTTACAAAGAACCCCAGTGTACACTGTACCCAGACTCATATATTTTTTACATTATACCTCCATTTCTTTTTGCATGCTCTCTCTCACTTTCTTTTTTCTTTCTTTCTCTCCTGAAACATTTAAAGGTAAGGTAAATAAGTCATGACCTTTTACCTCTAAATAAACCTCGCTATGTCATTGAGGAAGTACCCTACCTTCTTTATCTTGTTTAAGAATGTTTTGGCTACAATAAGTAATTTGACCTTTCATATAAATATTAGAATTAATTTGTTAACGTCCAAGAAAAATGTTTTGGAGTTATGATTGCAATTTCATTAAATCTATAAATCAATTTTGTAAGAAATGACATCTTTGCAAAATTGAGCCTTCTGATTTATGAAGTTAGTACGTGCCTCCATTTATTAGATATTTT
>NW_011888805.1:575036-577238 GCF_000151845.1 Pteropus vampyrus
TTAATATTTTGTTTCCTTCCTTTGTAAAATACTTGTTCATTATGATTATTATTTTGCCTATTTTTCCATCGAGTTGCTTATTATGTTTTTAATAGAGCTTAACACATAGTAAGATATATGAATATACTTTTTTTTGACTGTATAAAGAACTATATCATAAGAATTCTTTATAAATTCATGATCCTAATCTTTTGTCAGTTTTGTGTGTGGCAAGTATCTTCTCTCAGTTGATAGCATGTATTTTTCACTCTCTTTATGGAGGCTTTAAATGAATGTAAATGATTATAATCTAATTTATTTTGTTGATATTTTTATTTATTTATTTTAACCTTTGAATCATTTTTAAGAATGGCTTCCGACCCCTGAGGTGATAAAGATTGTCTCATATTTTCTTCTAAAAGTTTTTTGTAAGAAAAAAATCTTTTTATTTTGAAATAGCTTCAAGCTTATTTAGTTGAAGGGACAAAAATACTTTACAAAGAACCCCAGTGTACACTGTACCCAGACTCATATATTTTTTACATTATACCTCCATTTCTTTTTGCATGCTCTCTCTCACTTTCTTTTTTCTTTCTTTCTCCCCTGAAACATTTAAAGGTAAGGTAAATAAGTCATGACCTTTTACCTCTAAATAAACCTCGCTATGTCATTGAGGAAGTACCCTACCTTCTTTATCTTGTTTAAGAATGTTTTGGCTACAATAAGTAATTTGACCTTTCATATAAATATTAGAATTAATTTGTTAACGTCCAAGAAAAATGTTTTGGAGTTATGATTGCAATTTCATTAAATCTATAAATCAATTTTGTAAGAAATGACATCTTTGCAAAATTGAGCCTTCTGATTTATGAAGTTAGTACGTGCCTCCATTTATTAGATATTTTTAAATGTCTTTTAATACACATTTATAGATTTTTGTTTGCAGAAAGGTATTGCACATCTTTTTTGGATTTATTACTAAGTATTCTATTCTATACTTGATATTGTAAATGGTATTATTAAAAAAATTTAAACTCTAAATGTTTGTTATTGGTATAAAGAGTACAATTGACTCTTACAAATTGGCATTATATTTAGTAACCTTGCTAGAAGCTCTGATGTAATAATTTATAGATTTTTTTTCAGTTGTTTTATGCAGTCACCTGATCTGCATATACTCATAATTTTGTTTCTTCCTTTTCAATTCTTATAATCTTTTATTTATGTTTCTTACTTAACTAGGATGACTAGGACCTCTAGAACAATATTGAATAGAGGTGAGGATGGATGTCCTTGAATTGTTCTTGATTTCAAGGGGAAGATGTTGTAACATCTCAATGTTATATAAGATATTTACTGTCATTATTCATGGGCACTTTAGATTTAGGAGGTTCTCTTTTATTCCTTATCTGCTGCATATTGAATTTCATGAATGATTTTTCTGAATCTATTTAGATGATCATATCCCTTCTTCCCTTTAATCTGTTATGTCAATTATATTTATAGATTTTCTGAGGTTGAAATGACCTTGCATTCCTAAAATAAACCTGGTTATAATATAATATATATTATGCAGAATTCAGTTAAGCAAAATTTTTGACTCTATTTTCATGTGAGGTTTTTTTTTTTTTGGTTTTGGTAAAAGAATTATACTAAATTTGTAAGTATGTTGATATAACGTTTCCTCTTTTTCTGCTCTCTGAGTTTGGCAAGATTGAAAGTATCTGTTCCTGTATTCGGGGAGAACGCACCTATAAAACCATCTAGGCTTGGAGTTTTATTATGGGATGATTTAAACCACTGATTTAACTTTATTTGTAGTTATTAAAACATTCATATTTTCTATTATTGATTATTTTTGGTAATTTGTGTTTTTCTAAGAAGTGATCCATTTCATCTAAACTTCAATTTACTTTTATAAGCTTCATAATATCCTTTTTTTTATCTTTATAATCTCATTACATCTGTGGTTTGGTCCTTTTTCTTCTTTCAGTCTTAATATTGTTTATTTATACCTTTTACCTTCTATCTTGATCAATTTTGCTAATATATATCCATTTATTAGTCTTTTTAAAGATCCAACTTTTGTCATCTTGAGTCTCTTTATTGTTTTTATTTTTCCTATTTGTTAATTTCTGCTCTTGTTTATATTATTTCTTTTTTCTACTCTTTTTGGATGGATTTTGTGTTTTTCATAGTTTACTTCCTAAATTGAATACTTAG
>NW_011888805.1:579733-582269 GCF_000151845.1 Pteropus vampyrus
TGATTTTCTGATCCCTACAAACTAGATATTATTGTCTCTGTTACTTTCTGATAGTAAAGTCATCACCACTTTGGGTCCCAAGTAAATTCTTTCACATCCTAAGTTTGTCCACTGACTTACACTGGCTTTCAACGGTGTGGACTGCTAGTCCAGGCCTGACTCGGAGGGTACCATGACCATTTAGAATCAAATTCATAAAGTGATTGCTATTTCTGAGAACTGTTTACCTCAGATAAATTTCCCCTTGGTTGAGATGATCAGACAACGGCTACTCTCTCTCCCCTTTCCTGTTTTCATACCCTGACACATACTGTGTTTTCTTTCAAATGAAACAACTTTAGGGGAATTTTCCAGTACTCTCGAAAACCTGCTTTTAAAAATAAAATTAATAAAATATTTCCCCTTTTACTGGATTCCACTAATTTCCACTGGTTCCCCTTTCCCTCCCCTGCAGCTGAGTATTGAACTTTTATTGGCAAATAAAGTGTTTGGGGAAGGCATGAGATATTTGACACCCGAAACAAAGGGCCTCAGTAAATAGTGAAAACATGGGCTCTACTTGACAGGGTACATTCCATGTGCTTCTTGAGTAAATATTTCAGAAAAATCCTTTAAGACAACAGATTCTACTTGGGCCAACACGGCACAAAAAGGGCCAAGTAAAAACTTAAGCTATGAGAGAACGACAAGTATTCTCTCTAAAAAGAAAGCTTCATTTCTGAAATGGCCTCTGTAAGGTCAAAGCCATTGAATTCTTTGTCCTTACAGTCCTGCCGTAAGTGAAGAACCACTTGATTTCAGGCTCTGTGTGGGAGCAGAGACTTGACCTCTGGCTGTCTCTCTCTGAAACCCATGGCCTGACTCAAACGGCCCTCTCAGTGGTTCCCCAGTAAACTGTATTAGGCTCTTTTGATTTTGATCTATCCCAAAGCTAATTGCATGTCAAATGTATAAAAGGGGTGGAAAAAAAGAAGCCAGTCTGTGATCGGATGAGGAGACCATACAAATCTCACTTGGCGGTAGCATCAGAACACCATCACCAGGCCCCATGATGGAGGCAGCATGGCTTTCCTGCAAAAGTTGTGGGACAGAAGACAGGATTCTGGAAGATGTATCTGCAAAGTTAAGCCATGGAGTGACAGTGATGACCCTTGATGAAAAAAAGAAAACTGGAAGGAGAAAGTTAATACGTGGACAAGGAATTCCATTTGCGAAATCTACACTCAACATAGTCCTCTTGGCTTTCTAGAATTTATAAGATGAGCTTTTCTAAGATTAACAACCATCTCTTTGTTCAATAATGGGAAATTTTCTTTCATAAATACGCAGTAATTGAGGATTTTTTTTTTTTATCTCTTTGGGAGTCTACTGCTTATAATATCTCTAAATCTCAACCTCCAAACATTCACAATATTAAAATATTTTGTTTCATCACCCAGTATTTTAAGTTCTACTTTTCACTTCTGGAATGGGACCTGCTTTATTCACCCTTCTGTTTGTGATGTTGGTCAGGTGGAGGTTTGGGGCATATTTTTTTGCAGACCTTTCCAGAATCTCATCTTTTCTTAAGATCGAGGGCTGCTGTATTTAACACAGTTTTCTTTCTATGTCTAGAAGATAAAATTCATGTTTAATTTCCAAATGAGTATAAGGTACCTATTTTGAGAGTAGATATTTTTACTTTCTTCGTAATCATCAGTTCAAAATATTTAAGTGTTTTCCGAGAATACAAACTTTATAACTTTACATTTAGACATGTGTTCATGTATGTCCTTTATTTTATATGATATTGATATCTGTCCAGTGTAGACTACGTACCAGGCATTGTTGTGTATTACATCTATGAACTTTTTTGATCCTCACAATAGTCCCAATAATATGCACTGTCATTATTTCCATTTCACGCGTGTGGGAGGCCAGGCACAGAGAGTTTAAACGCGTTGCCTCAAATCACACAGCTGGTGATGCTGAACCCGGGCTGTCTGTCTCAGCTGCCTACTCTCCTTATGCTCGGTATGAAACCTCTCCGGTTAGATGTGCTCCATATTTTACCTGTTTCCCAGACTCATACACATGTGGAAGCTGCATTAACTTCTCAAAACCAGTAAGACTGTGTACTAAGTAAGCCAGACACAGATATTGTCTGATTCCATTTATGTGACTAACCAAACTCATAGAGGCGGGAGTTAGGAGGGTGGGTACGGGGGCGTGGGGGGAGGGGAGAACGGGGAGTTGTTGTTTCATGGGTGCGGTTTCAGTTTTGCCAGAGGAAGAGAGTTCTGGAGATGGATGGTGGTGATGGTCGCAGAGCAATGGGAATGCGCTTAATGCCACTGAACCGTGCCTTTAAAATGCTTAAAATGTTAAATTTATGTTATGTATATTTTATTTACCACAGCAAAAAATGTAAACGCTCATTCTCCCCCTGCAACCCCCCTTCCAAAAAAAAAAAAAAAAAAAAAAAAACCACCCACCAGGATTTTCTTTAACCGGCCAGTGATTCAGTGAACACAGAGTGTCTGCTTGTCACTAGGAG
>NW_011888805.1:582319-591912 GCF_000151845.1 Pteropus vampyrus
ATGAGGAGACCATACAAATCTCACTTGGCGGTAGCATCAGAACACCATCACCAGGCCCCATGATGGAGGCAGCATGGCTTTCCTGCAAAAGTTGTGGGACAGAAGACAGGATTCTGGAAGATGTATCTGCAAAGTTAAGCCATGGAGTGACAGTGATGACCCTTGATGAAAAAAAGAAAACTGGAAGGAGAAAGTTAATACGTGGACAAGGAATTCCATTTGCGAAATCTACACTCAATATAGTCCTCTTGGCTTTCTAGAATTTATAAGATGAGCTTTTCTAAGATTAACAACCATCTCTTTGTTCAATAATGGGAAATTTTCTTTCATAAATACGCAGTAATTGAGGATTTTTTTTTTTTATCTCTTTGGGAGTCTACTGCTTATAATATCTCTAAATCTCAACCTCCAAACATTCACAATATTAAAATATTTTGTTTCATCACCCAGTATTTTAAGTTCTACTTTTCACTTCTGGAATGGGACCTGCTTTATTCACCCTTCTGTTTGTGATGTTGGTCAGGTGGAGGTTTGGGGCATATTTTTTTGCAGACCTTTCCAGAATCTCATCTTTTCTTAAGATCGAGGGCTGCTGTATTTAACACAGTTTTCTTTCTATGTCTAGAAGATAAAATTCATGTTTAATTTCCAAATGAGTATAAGGTACCTATTTTGAGAGTAGATATTTTTACTTTCTTCGTAATCATCAGTTCAAAATATTTAAGTGTTTTCCGAGAATACAAACTTTATAACTTTACATTTAGACATGTGTTCATGTATGTCCTTTATTTTATATGATATTGATATCTGTCCAGTGTAGACTACGTACCAGGCATTGTTGTGTATTACATCTATGAACTTTTTTGATCCTCACAATAGTCCCAATAATATGCACTGTCATTATTTCCATTTCACGCGTGTGGGAGGCCAGGCACAGAGAGTTTAAACGCGTTGCCTCAAATCACACAGCTGGTGATGCTGAACCCGGGCTGTCTGTCTCAGCTGCCTACTCTCCTTATGCTCGGTATGAAACCTCTCCGGTTAGATGTGCTCCATATTTTACCTGTTTCCCAGACTCATACACATGTGGAAGCTGCATTAACTTCTCAAAACCAGTAAGACTGTGTACTAAGTAAGCCAGACACAGATATTGTCTGATTCCATTTATGTGACTAACCAAACTCATAGAGGCGGGAGTTAGGAGGGTGGGTACGGGGGCGTGGGGGGAGGGGAGAACGGGGAGTTGTTGTTTCATGGGTGCGGTTTCAGTTTTGCCAGAGGAAGAGAGTTCTGGAGATGGATGGTGGCGATGGTCGCAGAGCAATGGGAATGCGCTTAATGCCACTGAACCGTGCCTTTAAAATGCTTAAAATGTTAAATTTATGTTATGTATATTTTATTTACCACAGCAAAAAATGTAAACGCTCATTCTCCCCCTGCAACCCCCCTTCCAAAAAAAAAAAAAAAAAAAAAAAAACCACCCACCAGGATTTTCTTTAACCGGCCAGTGATTCAGTGAACACAGAGTGTCTGCTTGTCACTAGGAGTTGCCGGATAACGGAAAAAATTGTGTTCAACTTCTTGTAACATTTCAGAAGAAGTTGGGGATTGAACCGAGAGCTGTTTATTATTTGAAAAAGTATATGTGGATCAGATTCCGTCATGCACATTTCACCCACTGGGCTTCGAGATGGTGCCGTGTACGGTGGACAATGGAGACCTGAGCGGAGGTCTGGCGGGAAGTCAGGCGACCCTGGCAGGGCAGGTGCCTCCCTGTGCGAGAGCGCACGACCCATCTGCAACACTTCTGTAACCTTGCTGGGTCTCCTGGCTCAGCTCTGCGATTGGTTCTCCCTGCTCAGTGCTCCAACCCTTAGGTGGCTTGGTGATGCTCTGCCGGCTGCTATGTTCTCCAGTGTGTCACAGCTTGGCGCCCTCCCTGGCCTCGTCAGCCAGCCTTACTGGGAGGTCAGCCTCCCTTCTGTTCAAGGGAGAAGCCAGTGGCATCCAATGCCCTCGTTCTTCTGCCCATAACCCAAGCCAAGAGGGACATTCTTGAACATTCTGCCTCCACCATGATATAATAACCTCTGTTTTATCAGGCACCATGTTATGCATACAATCACATTTAATCTTCACAACAACCCTGCCAGACAGTAAGTTCCTCCCCTGCTTTGTTCCTAAAATCACCCCAGCAAGACGCACAGCGCTGGGTATGTGTTAGGCACAGTGCTGGGTATGTATTAGGCACAGCGCTGGGTATGTATTAGGCACAGCGCTGGGTATGCATTAGGCACAGCGCTGGGTATGCATTAGGCACAGCGCTGGGTATGTATTAGGCACAGTGCTGGGTATGCATTAGGCACAGTGCTGGGTATGTATTAGGCACAGTGCTGGGTATGTGTTAGGCACAGTGCTGGGTATGTATTAAGCATTCACAAATAGCTGCAGAATGAGGAAGTGGGTTACATAACTTGTCCAAGGTCACATTGCTAACAAGCAGCAGGTTGAAGAACAGAACTCAAATAAAACCCGTTAAGAGTTGTATAATACCACTCTTCCTTGCGCCTGATGTTTTTAAAATTGTATATGTGTACACACACAAAAGTAAAAGAAATAGGGCACGGGAAGGAAAAAAGGACAAGGAAGGAAGACTTGCATTTCCTAAAGGGAGGAAACACGCGGGGGTGGGGCGTCCATCCGTTACGATGGTCATCAGCCTTCACTGATGACAGGAGGCGGTGGAGAGGATCACTGGCCAGGGCGGCAGAGGCCCTTGGGTTGGCAGCCTCCAGCCCAAGCCTGGACTGTGTCCAGAGTCAGGTGCAAGTATTGTTTCATATCCGAGCCTATCAAAGGGCCACCGTGTGAAGCTCAGCACCTCTCCCCCGCATTCTGATGAGCCTATTGCTGTCACCGATTCACCCCCTCCCCGTTCACACACTCCCACACTAATACACACATACATTCATACTCATACATTAACATGCACATTCAGACTTGTGACACACCCACCCCCACACATCTAGACATATGCACACACCACACAGGCGTATATACACACACTCATACACGCAAGATCCACATCCACAGACTCCCACAGACACACACACACAGACTCATGGCTATACGTATGCTCTCATACACAACTTCGCAGTCACACTAGGCACACACATGCTCCTTACCCACACAGACTTGCACGTATGTGAGCCTGAAGAGGTTATGTGCTTTCTGAGGCTCCCTAATGCCCTTGGAGTTAGGTTCAAACTCCTTGGCTTGGCATTTGGGACCTGCCACATGGAATTCCAAACTGATTTTTCTAGCTCTTTCTTTTCCCACACGTTTCTCTCTACAACCTCCACTAGGACTCCAGTGAGTGGCAGCCTGGACGATGCTTGTTGGCAGGGAGGTTGTGAGGTGGAAGCCTGACACTACGGCGTTGAGGCCTTCCATCGCTGGCACCTCCCTGAGGGCTGCCTCAGGAACAAGCCCCTGTTAGGTCTTTTCTCACTTCGTTCAAACGTTTTATCTGCCCTAATCCTCCCTGACCTACTCGTTGAAGCCTGACCCTTCAAAACACAGACGATGGTACTATTTTGTGTATCGTTCCCCAATTCTTTCATCTAGGGGAGAGCCCTTCACATCCTCAGGCCTCTGTAACCTCCCTTGTGCCACAAACCAGCCTTGCATGAAAGATGCTGTCCTTACTTCCCCCGTTATGTCTTAAATCCTTGGGGATATGCCGGTGAAGTGTTAATTTATCTGCGTAGTTTCAAAGGGTTTAGCAGGATGGATACCTTGCTCCAAAAACTCACGTACTCTTTTAAGATATATAAAAGGCTATTACGTTTTTTGGGTCAGTAAATTTGTCCACAGTCATTTGGCTCAATTTATAACATGTGTTGAAATGTATCTAAAGAAATCATTTAAGTGTTAAGTATTATCAAGTAGGAACAAAATTGCAAGCTAGGACCAACTCCTTCTTGGGTTGGTTGATGCAAGGAGCCCACACCGGGGCTGGTCCTAGGAAACCAGGAGCCTGAGGACAGCAGATGTGCAAGAGTGTCCGGGAAGGGCTAGTTTATGGGATCCTAGTTCCATGTGAGAAGCAGGAAGCAGCTAGGTCACAAGATAAAAGTGAGAAAGTTCTAGAAAAAGGAATGCAGAGAGGGAAGGGGGACAGAAAGATCTAAGCGTTTAAGAGACTCTTTCTTTTGCCTTGGCTCAAAATGCCAAGCCTAAGGGTCACATGCTCTAAGTATTTGTTGAAGTATAAATTCTCTCATTTGAGAAAATGAGATTCAGTGATTCTTGCTTCTGTGTCCATTATGATTAAAATGAAGCTCCCATATGAATAGTATATCGACTTTATATCAGCTAGCTTGGGGAATGTGCTCTTAAGAGAAAAATATCTATCCAAGTGAAAAAATATTATTACTGCTACTTTATTACTTTCTAATTCAGCTGAAGCTTTGCGTTGGGGCCACTGGGACATCTTACATGCATTGCTTTGATCTTAGCATTATTTATTTCCATATCGGTGGGAGTGCTTTTCCTGGGAATCTCCAGTTTCTGGCTCAGGGATGTTTTGGCAGTGCAGATGCTGTGTCAGACTGGGGCCTTGGGATTTGCCATTTCAGGCCAACATGTGGATTTACCTTTGAAGGCTTAAAAACTATCTGAAGAAAGGGGGTTGGGGAGGAAAAGAGCTATTTTTTTTTTCCTCCTACCTCTGAGTCCAATTACCTAATAAAGATTCATCATTCCTTTTGTCCAAGGAGCTCTGTGACCTAATTTTGCTCCTTGCCTGTTTCAGATATCACAACCCATTTTTATGCATTCTGCTTTCCTAATGAGATCCACATGTCTTAAATCAATAAAGCCATTGTTTAGCTTCCTTCTCTTTTTCTCCGGTGACTTTTGCCTGGTCTATTTTGTTTGCATACTTGTTTGTTGGAAATATGGCTGTTTATCTAGAGCGTCTTCCTTCTCTCCCCCTTTACTGTGGGTCTTTTAATTATCTTTCCTTTTAAAGTTTATCAGTTTGTTGGTGTGCAGTATAAAATTAACAGTTCTTTTTTTAACAAGCTGGTCTAAAGGAAATTTTGTGCAGGTTTTCCTTCTCATTAATCGTTTGTTTTTATATAGGTTAAGAAATGAACGGTGGAAAACGCAACGTCTTTGTCCGATATCTTTGTATATATGTGGGATGTAAAAGCCCCTGTGTAAACTTCAGAAACTCAGCTTTTATTGCCTGTCAGTGTTCTCTCTTTTCCCCAGAATCCCCAGTCTGTCCCTTCTTCCATTCAAGAGCTAGGCGTGACTGAGTGTGTAGATCTTGTTACATTCTTGAGGCCCCCAGATCACATTAAGACCCTCTTTGCTGGCTTTCTGCTTCTAATGAACTATACACCCATAAAGCTGCCTGATGAATAGTCAGGCTACTTGTGCAAGCAACTTCTCTGAAAATCCAGGACTTCAAACTAGAAACCTACCTATGGGGCCCAGAGAGTCTTTCCTTCTGGAGTACCTTTCTCTCTGAGTCTCCCTATCCATTCTAGGTAGTTTATCTCGTCACTGACTCCCAACGGTCAGGCAAGAATTAACCTGGCCGCGACGCCTGTGATTCCTCCAACGATCTTCCCTTTTCTCATCTCTCCAAGTTATCACGGCAGAAAGCGTGGACTGTGTTAGCAAATTGACGCTTCAGTATGGCAGTTGATGATGGAACACCACATCCCATGTAGTAGCTAAAACAGTAGTGTTTGACCATATTATTCACCAAACTCTCTTAGAGTCGGCCGTGCCGAACGGGAGAGGGAGAAAAAAGGAACAAACAAGGAAGGGGTCTGATGGTCAGACGTCCTCCATCATCCTGCTCTTGTTTCCTCCTTCATGACCTTTCTTGGCCTTTTTCGGGTTCCTACTCATGCCCTTTTTTCCCTCACTTTCCTCCTCTTGCTGGAAACATGGCAACCCCTCTCTTTCCACATCATCTTCTTTTTCTGTAGTTTTATTTAATTCATATCCTAAGGGTGAAAAAAAAAATTCTTTTCTTGAAAAGCTCGATTGTTACCGGTATGGAATTCATGTGAGAAGGTGAACTTGGAGTGAAAATCCCATGTGCAGCACATACAGCTAGCTCGTCCCTTTAAAAAACAAAAAGAAAAAAACCCTCAAAACCTACCCACAGCTGCTTTATGAACATCTTTCCTTGAGGGGAAATATTTGAAAGGTAAAGCAATGAACATAACTGTTCTGCTTTGTCCACCTAAGAAATACCACCGGCTTCCTGGACCCTTGAGTTTTCTTCCAGGAAGAGAGAGAGAGAATCCTGTTCTATTCTACTGTGACCAAGGGTAGTTGCTAAGCCCTTTTTCTGTCTTTGACATTCTCTCCCTCTAGACTCCTCATTTTTCAGAAACATTTCCTCTTTAATGTCTAGAATCGCTTCTCAGTCACTTCTGCAAACTTGTTCTGCAAACATTTCCAGTGGGTGGGCTTTTAAGCTCTTCAGACTTCTTTTCCTTCTTGAGCTAGGGAGGTAAGAACAGAGTGAAAGAGCAGGCTGGAAACCCCAGCTTGGTGTTGCTGGGATGGAGTGTCTTTAAAAAGGGAAACATGGCCTCCCTGACCTACTCGTTGAAGCCTGACCCTTCAAAACACAGACGATGGTACTATTTTGTGTATCGTTCCCCAATTCTTTCATCTAGGGGAGAGCCCTTCACATCCTCAGGCCTCTGTATCCTCCCTTGTGCCACAAACCAGCCTTGCATGAAAGATGCTGTCCTTACTTCCCCCGTTATGTCTTAAATCCTTGGGGATATGCCGGTGAAGTGTTAATTTATCTGCGTAGTTTCAAAAGGTTTAGCAGGATGGATACCTTGCTCCAAAAACTCACGTACTCTTTTAAGATATATAAAAGGCTATTACGTTTTTTGGGTCAGTAAATTTGTCCACAGTCATTTGGCTCAATTTATAACATGTGTTGAAATGTATCTAAAGAAATCATTTAAGTGTTAAGTATTATCAAGTAGGAACAAAATTGCAAGCTAGGACCAACTCCTTCTTGGGTTGGTTGATGCAAGGAGCCCACACCGGGGCTGGTCCTAGGAAACCAGGAGCCTGAGGACAGCAGATGTGCAAGAGTGTCCGGGAAGGGCTAGTTTATGGGATCCTAGTTCCAGGTGAGAAGCAGGAAGCAGCTAGGTCACAAGATAAAAGTGAGAAAGTTCTAGAAAAAGGAATGCAGAGAGGGAAGGGGGACGGAAAGATCTAAGCGTTTAAGAGACTCTTTCTTTTGCCTTGGCTCAAAATGCCAAGCCTAAGGGTCACATGCTCTAAGTATTTGTTGAAGTATAAATTCTCTCATTTGAGAAAATGAGATTCAGTGATTCTTGCTTCTGTGTCCATTATGATTAAAATGAAGCTCCCATATGAATAGTATATCGACTTTATATCAGCTAGCTTGGGGAATGTGCTCTTAAGAGAAAAATATCTATCCAAGTGAAAAAATATTATTACTGCTACTTTATTACTTTCTAATTCAGCTGAAGCTTTGCGTTGGGGCCACTGGGACATCTTACATGCATTGCTTTGATCTTAGCATTATTTATTTCCATATCGGTGGGAGTGCTTTTCCTGGGAATCTCCAGTTTCTGGCTCAGGGATGTTTTGGCAGTGCAGATGCTGTGTCAGACTGGGGCCTTGGGATTTGCCATTTCAGGCCAACATGTGGATTTACCTTTGAAGGCTTAAAAACTATCTGAAGAAAGGGGGTTGGGGAGGAAAAGAGCTATTTTTTTTTTCCTCCTACCTCTGAGTCCAATTACCTAATAAAGATTCATCATTCCTTTTGTCCAAGGAGCTCTGTGACCTAATTTTGCTCCTTGCCTGTTTCAGATATCACAACCCATTTTTATGCATTCTGCTTTCCTAATGAGATCCACATGTCTTAAATCAATAAAGCCATTGTTTAGCTTCCTTCTCTTTTTCTCCGGTGACTTTTGCCTGGTCTATTTTGTTTGCATACTTGTTTGTTGGAAATATGGCTGTTTATCTAGAGCGTCTTCCTTCTCTCCCCCTTTACTGTGGGTCTTTTAATTATCTTTCCTTTTAAAGTTTATCAGTTTGTTGGTGTGCAGTATAAAATTAACAGTTCTTTTTTTAACAAGCTGGTCTAAAGGAAATTTTGTGCAGGTTTTCCTTCTCATTAATCGTTTGTTTTTATATAGGTTAAGAAATGAACGGTGGAAAACGCAACGTCTTTGTCCGATATCTTTGTATATATGTGGGATGTAAAAGCCCCTGTGTAAACTTCAGAAACTCAGCTTTTATTGCCTGTCAGTGTTCTCTCTTTTCCCCAGAATCCCCAGTCTGTCCCTTCTTCCATTCAAGAGCTAGGCGTGACTGAGTGTGTAGATCTTGTTACATTCTTGAGGCCCCCAGATCACATTAAGACCCTCTTTGCTGGCTTTCTGCTTCTAATGAACTATACACCCATAAAGCTGCCTGATGAATAGTCAGGCTACTTGTGCAAGCAACTTCTCTGAAAATCCAGGACTTCAAACTAGAAACCTACCTATGGGGCCCAGAGAGTCTTTCCTTCTGGAGTACCTTTCTCTCTGAGTCTCCCTATCCATTCTAGGTAGTTTATCTCGTCACTGACTCCCAACGGTCAGGCAAGAATTAACCTGGCCGCGACGCCTGTGATTCCTCCAACGATCTTCCCTTTTCTCATCTCTCCAAGTTATCACGGCAGAAAGCGTGGACTGTGTTAGCAAATTGACGCTTCAGTATGGCAGTTGATGATGGAACACCACATCCCATGTAGTAGTTAAAACAGTAGTGTGTGACCATATTATTCACCAAACTCTCTTAGAGTCGGCCGTGCCGAACGGGAGAGGGAGAAAAAAGGAACAAACAAGGAAGGGGTCTGATGGTCAGACGTCCTCCATCATCCTGCTCTTGTTTCCTCCTTCATGACCTTTCTTGGCCTTTTTCGGGTTCCTACTCATGTCCTGTTTTCCCTCACTTTCCTCCTCTTGCTGGAAACATGGCAACTCCTCTCTTTCCACATCATCTTCTTTTTCTGTAGTTTTATTTAATTCATATCCTAAGGGTGAAAAAAAAAATTCTTTTCTTGAAAAGCTCGATTGTTACCGGTATGGAATTCATGTGAGAAGGTGAACTTGGAGTTAAAATCCCATGTGCAGCACATACAGCTAGCTCGTCCCTTTAAAAAACAAAAAGAAAAAAACCCTCAAAACCTACCCACAGCTGCTTTATGAACATCTTTCCTTGAGGGGAAATATTTGAAAGGTAAAGCAATGAACATAACTGTTCTGCTTTGTCCACCTAAGAAATACCACCGGCTTCCTGGACCCTTGAGTTTTCTTCCAGGAAGAGAGAGAGAGAATCCTGTTCTATTCTACTGTGACCAAGGGTAGTTGCTAAGCCCTTTTTCTGTCTTTGACATTCTCTCCCTCTAGACTCCTCATTTTTCAGAAACATTTCCTCTTTAATGTCTAGAATCGCTTCTCAGTCACTTCTGCAAACTTGTTCTGCAAACATTTCCAGTGGGTGGGCTTTTA
>NW_011888805.1:593807-595319 GCF_000151845.1 Pteropus vampyrus
AAAAAATTGATGTTCAGAGAACAGGGTTTTTTGCTTCTTTACACAGTTCTTCCTGACTCCTTAATAATTCTCACTGACAGGTCATTTTCTCTTGCATCTAAGCTAAACCCTGTCTGTGCTGTTTGATCCATTTTATTTCCTTCTATGGAAACAGAAAACAGCTGGTGACGGTTGCTTGCACACAACAAAGGATTCTGACTTCTAAAGATGTCTGAGGAAAAGGTAACTCGCTGGAGCAGCTAGAGCCCCCAGTACAGACCTCTCGGGCCCGAACTCAGAGGGTTGGGCTAGGGTCTCACACTTCAGCAAAGCCAGGGGCACCACAGCACACCAGTTTTATGTCATTGCCATGTGTGACAAATCCTGTGTTTAACTTGGGCGAGCTTCAGAAGGTTCTCGTTGCACCACATTCCAACTACGAGCCTGCCACAGAAGGCTCACATTTGACCCGGTTAACATTCTCCACAGCCTTTCAGGCTTCCCGAACACAGCCCACAAAGTGGCCTCCATGGAGGACATGGATAGTGTCACCATTGTTGAAATGTAGTATTTCTCCATTTATTAAAAGGGAGGAGTATGCAGGGTGTTGACACACAAAACTGCATGGCCCAAACTCTGAGTCGTTTCGTTTATATTATTCAGTGTTTCCTGGAGCACAAATCCTTTTCCAGTTTGGTGACAAAAGAGAGACAGGTTTTATTACTGCTTGGATTCAGAACTCTCACTTTGAAGTGACCATAATACAAGTCTATGTCCAAACATTCTTGCCAACACAGCAAAAACATATCGTTATTTCTCTAAATTGACAATCCTGAAAAAGGAAAAAAATTTCAAGTTTTTAACCTTGCAAGTTATCTCTGCTATGTTACCAACTGCTTTTCAAGTGAGATCTATGTACTGGAATAAAATGTTAGATAGTAACTCCTAAGGATAGAAACTAACATTTATTGAGCATATGTACCAAGTATTTCATGCATGTGAATTTTTTTAATAGTCTCAATAATGCTGTGAAGTAGGCACTGCTGTAATTCTCATTATAGAAACAAGGAAACTGAGGCACTGGAAGTTTAGGAATTGACCAAGTTCACCCAGTTAGCAAGAGGCAGAGAGAGGCAAGACTTGAATCCAGGTAGCTTGGTTCCAGAGCCCAGATGCTCAGCCACGGCGCAACATGACCTCCTCTACTCCCAAAGCCACGGCCATCTCTCTGAAAGGTCAGGTGCTTGATGGTAAGTAATTCAACGCATCATTTTTTTTTTTAACAGTGATAAAACAGATATGGTATGGAGTAATATGCAAACATGGAATCTTGAAGAAATTTTTAGCATGCAGTGGATTGCCTCAGGCGGTACCCCAGGAATTTTCCAGGAGTATGTACTCCCTTTACATCTGGGGTGAAAAATTTAAGAGGTGTCCTTCATTTATTTCTGTTTTTGGTTCTCCTGCACTGAAGCCAGAGGCCAGGTATTAGGCACCGATAATAGAATCTCTCCCCATTTTTATTAGACCTTT
>NW_011888805.1:596294-601807 GCF_000151845.1 Pteropus vampyrus
TGGCTTTTTCACTCAGCATAATTCTCTAGAGATTCACCAGGTTGTTATGTGTATCAATAGTTCACTTCTTTTTATTGCTGGGAAGTATATCATGAGAAGGCTATCTCACAGTTTGTGTAACCATTCACTCACTGGAGGACATATAAGCTGTTCTCAGTTTTGTGCTATTATGAGTAAAGCTGCTATAAAAATTTGTGGCCAGATTTTTGTGTGAACATAGTTTCATTTCTCCGTTTTAAATGCTCAGGAGGGCAAATGCTGAGTCGTATAGAAGCTGCAGGTTTATTTTTTAAAAGAAACTGCAAGCTAGTCCAAAGTAGTCCTACTATTTTACATTCCTACGCACAGTGTGTGAGTGATCCAGGTTCTCTACTTTCTTGCTATTCTAATAGGTGTGTAGTGATATCTCACTATGGTTTTAATTTGCAATTCCCTGATGGCTAAAGATGTTGAACATCTTTTTGTGTGCTTATTTGCCATCTGTTTATATCCTCTGTGAAATATATTTTCATGTATTTCCCATTTTTTCATAAGATTTTTTTTTATTGTTGAATTTTGAGAGTACTTTATGTTCTAGATACAAGCCTTTGGTTGGATATGTGATTTTCAAATATTTTCAGACTATTTGTAACTTGTCTTTTCAGCCTCTTAATGTGGTCTTTTGCAGTGTAAAATTTTGATAAAGTCCAACTTTTCCATTTTTCTTTATTGGATTGTGCTGTTGGTGTGAAATCTAAGAAGTTGTTGCCTACTTTCAGATCGTGAAGATTCCCTAACTATGTTTTTCCTAAAACTTTTAATATTTTTACACTTAAGTCTGTAGTCCATTTTGAGTTCAGTTTTAGAAGGTGTGAGACTGAGACCTAGCTTCACTTGTTGTCAATCTATATCTCGATTGCTACAGCACCGTTTGTTGAAAATGCCTACCTGTACTCTGCTGAATTGTTTTACATCATTGTCAAAAGTCAGTAGGCATATTCATGTGAGTCTGTTTCTGGGATCTCTCGTCTATTCCATTGATCTATGTGTCTGTCTCACTTATTATATAGTAAGTCTTGAAATCGTATAGAAAGATTCCCCCCACTTTATTCTTCTTTTTCAGATTTTTAAAGCTATTCTACTTCCTTTGCCTTCGCATATACATTTTGGAAAAATATTTTGTCTAGATCTACAAAAAAATGTTGCTGGGATTTTGATAGAAATTACATTAAACCCGTATATCAATTTGGGGAGAATCGATGTCTTTACAATGTTGAGTATTCCAATTCATGAACAATGTATGTTTCTCCATTTATTTAGACTCTTTTTGATTTCTCTCATCACCATGTGTAGTTGTCAGTATACAGATCTTATGCACAATTTTTATATTATATTTACATCTAAGTATTTCATTTTTTTAGCAATTGTAAATGGTATTATATTTTTAATTTCAGTGTCCACGTGTTCATTGTTAGTGTAGAAAAATACAATTGTTTTTTGTATGTTTATTTTTGTATCCCCTGACCTTGCTGAACTCACTAATTAGTTCTAGGAGTTTTTTTGGTAGATTTTTGGATTTCCTATGTATGTAATTGTGCCATCTATAAATAGAGTTTTGTTACTTCTTTTCTGATCCATGTATCTTTTATTTCCTTTTCTTATCTTACTGTACCAGCTAGAATTTGCAATACTATGTCGAATTAGAGTAGTGGGTGTGGGCCTCCTTGCCTTGTCCCTGGTCTTAGGTGGAAAGCAGTCAGTCCTTATAAGTAGTCTAAACACACCATTTAAAAGACAGAGCTTGGCAGAGTGAACTAAAAAACATGACCAGATTCTTTGCTGGTCTGCAAGAAACTCACTTCACATATAATAATATAAGCAGGTTGGAAGTAAAAAGATGACAAAAGATATATCATGCCAACATGAATCCAAGGAAAGTAGAAGTGGCTGTATTAATATCAGATAGAGTCAAAGAAAATTACCAAAGACAGAAAAAGAGATTATATAATGATCAAAGGGCCAATTCTCTAAGAAGACATAGTAACCCATCGTTATTTAGTTTCCTCATGTTTGGAGATTTTCCTGTTGTCTTCCTGTTATTGATTTCTAGTCTGATACCATTATGGTCAGAGAATACACTTGTGTGATTTCAATTATTTTAAATGTATTGAGTTTTTTGTTAATGGCCCAGGATATGGTCTCCTTGTGTCTTCACATGGTCTTCCTGTGTTTGTCTGTGTCCTAATCTCCTCTTATAAAGACACCAGTAAGATTGGATTAGGGCTCACTCACCCCAATGACCTCATTTAACCTTAATTAACTCTTTAAAGACTCTGTCTCCAAATACAGTCACTATGGGGGTTAGGGCTTCAACATAGGAATTCTGGAAACAGAATTCAGCTTGTAACAAGCCCCAAACAGGATAAAGTGAAAGTGGAAAGCAGAAAGGGTAGGATGAGCCCTATGCTGAGACTTCAGGATGGGCCAGTCAGAGGAAGAACCCACTGATTTTACTCAGTGGTTTTTCCAGCTGATCCTGATGTGATGTTCAATCCTCACTTTATTCCCAAAGCGTACTCGCTTTGCCTAGGTCAACTTTTAACAATGTTTTTTAATACAAGGAAAAGTTAGGTCACTGAGAGAATTTTCCTAGGCATGAAATACATGTCAAAAGTACTCTTTTTTTTTTTTGAGAGATTATATATATGTACATATATATATGTATATTCAATAAAGTGCATAAAGTGTACCAATCTGAAATGTGCTGCTCGGTGTTTAAATATATGTACACCTTTGTAACCATGCCTCTCAGATTAAATGTGCCACTCAGATTAAAACACAGCATATGTTCAACACGTGTGTCCAGAGAGTTGTTCTCTTTCCAGTCACTCCCTGCCTCTCCACCTGGCGGTAACGGCTCCAGACACCTGTTCTTGTAGATCATATATGTGACATCCTATGATATGTTTCTGACTTCTATTGCTTAGCATAATGTCTGTGAGGTTCATCATGTTATTATGAATACAGGTAGTTTGTAATATTTATTGCTGAGTAGTGTCCCATTAATGGATATAGCACAATTTATTTATCCATTCTTTTGTTAATGGACATGTGGGTTGTTTCCAATTGGGGGTTATTATGAATAAAGCTGCTATGAACATTCTTGTAAATGTCTTTTGGCAGATACATGCACAAATTGCTCTTGGGTATATAAATCTAGAAATAGGACTGCTGGGTCATATCAAAACCACTTATTAAATTAAATTTGACAAACAGATAGAAGCGAGTTTAGGTCATTTCTTCTTTTGTTAAGTTATTTTTATTAGTGGTTCCACGGACTTTAGTTAGGGATATCACATCTTTGTTATACCTAGATATATCATAACTTTAATTGAGGGTACAATAAATTATAAAAATGTGCTCACTTAATAGTTTATAGATCAATATTTTACATTAGACCGGAGATGTGGCAAAGTGGGGGTTATCCAAAGTGAAATAGGAGATATATCTGGAGACCTTGAGATAGGATGTCACATTTTAAAATAAAGCAGTTTTCTTCCAAAGATTTTGTGGAAGGAAGAGATTATGCACGAAAATGCCCAGCAATGATGTGAATCTAAGACAACTTCTCTTCCTTCATATATTTTCTCTAGGGCATTGCTGACATTCTGGCTATTTGAGAGAAACAGAACTGATAACACATCATCAAAATGACCTGTCTTTACCATAATGAGTTCAGTGTTGCACAGAGGGGGCTGGGATTAGACTGTGGTGGAGTTTAGGCTCAGATGAGGGGAGGGTTTAGGAGATTGCTCCAGACCCCAAGTAGTTGTGTTGGTTCCTAAGTTGTCCGAAGAAGACATATTCATCTCAGTGGTAATAGGAGTGGGCAAATTTGACTTTTCGTCAGATATCCCTATTGACTAGTCCAGAGGGTACACCATGAAAGCAAAGAGATGAGAAGCACTATATTTGATAATATTTCCTCAATTTAAGTTGTATAACCCACCCCAAGTCTTTTTGGGAAGAGCTTAGGTTTCGTTGACTCCCCTTTGCAGATGCTCAATATAAAAAAATCTTTGCTTCTGTTATATCTTCTTCTCTACAGTTCCCTACATCAAAACATTTTTGTAAATAGATGTGGTAGAGATTATCCTCATGCTTATCTCTTCTAGGACCAACCATGCCCAGAAAAACTGTGAGACTTGAGGTAGACATGGTGGGACATCTACTTTGGAGGACATGAAAGAAGTGGATATCTGGTAGTCATTGAAGGAGAAATTGCAAAGACCATTGTGGACACAGTAGTCTTGTTCTGCTGGTTGATGACATTGCCCCAAGCCACAAAACAAAGGGTGATGACCAGAGAGGGCATGATGGGAGTGTGGGGGGCTCCTGATGTTGGTCAGGAATATGAGTGATGAGCGAGAAGACCTGCACCCATAAGAGCAGTGGATTCCCACCTCCCCTTTCTTGGGACAGACTGCTTGGTCCCCGGCAGGCATCTTTGCTCAGTGGGGATCAGTGTGAGGGGCCGGCCCACAGACCCTCTGTGTCCCAGCACCATTTGCAATAGGCACTGATGTGTTCTCTTCTCTATTGTAAATAATTCATTTCATTTGTTTCTGATGATTACGTCTAAGTCATTTGGGAAAAAAAAAAAAGATAACTATCATTGACAGTTTTGATGAGGATGAAATAACCGTGGCACACACCTGGAGTTGGAGTGAAATCAACCTGGAGCAAAGCAAGTCAGCATTTTAAGCTTATCTGCCTGACCTTAGAGCAGGCCAAGGTATAATTTTTTTTAGCACGTACCAAATGTCTAGACCAGCTAAAGGATTTCCTGTTGTTGCCATTTTGGATACCAGAACTCTATGAGAACCAGAGCTGTTGTGTAACCACCAGTGACCCTTGTCTGGGTCACTAACAAGCTCCAGGAAAATTCCTTTTAGTAACACCAGTCTCTGATGTCCTGACCTAAGGTGCCCTAAGATATGATGTCTGTTCTGTCTTTCCTCCGTACCCTCCCCCAACTCCTGCCCAAGCATGATGGGAGTGTCTAAGGGATTTAGGACAATATGGGACTTGCAGGGATCAACACAGTGTGACAGAAAAGAGCTGGTTTTAGAACCAGACTGACCCTTACTAGCTATGTAACTCATTACATACCTTTCCCGAATCTGTGGCCTCATCTACCAAATGGAAATCATAATAGAATCCATCTCCTAGGTTTTTATCAGCCTTCTAAGAAAAACTGTATCTAAAGCACCTAGCACAGAGCCTGGCAATAGCACACTTTCAATAATGTCACGTTCTTATGTCATGGTTTTTCTGTGCCCTCGGCAGAAGCTAGGGAGTGAGGACAGAGAACAAATAAGGGGCTATTGAGACTCTATTCAAGCTGAGGGCAGCTCAGAACTGACCCAGAACCCACATCCTGAGCCACCAACAGGTGGAGGAGCTTCCTTGGGAAACTCCAGATAGGCCGAATAAGAGCCTAAATCTAGTGGGGTTAGGATGGAGCCAGGCTA
>NW_011888805.1:602792-604722 GCF_000151845.1 Pteropus vampyrus
GCTGGTCTGGAGCTCTCTCAGATCCCATCATGGCCTCACTTCTTAGATCTCCTCTTCTGTGTCCAGGGCCTTGATCTAGCTACAGTGGGGGTTCCAGAGCTGGAACCAGGAATGTGTTTGCGTTTCCAACAATTCTTAGAACGTAGCTCAGGTCTGTATTAAAACTCTTTGAAGCACTTAGGATAGCACAAAAAGCAATCTGCAACGAGGCCTTCTAAAGTGAACATGGTTGAAACAGTAAAAACACCATACTCTAATGTCAAACCATGGAAGATAAGCTGAAAAGAAAAGTGTTTTAAAATGTTTTATATTAAAACTCGCAAAACTGACATTTAGAAGCTGTCATGGAAATCTTGATAATGAGTTGAGGCCATTCCAATACAGAAGGAAAAAAATCTTACTCCTTCAGGTAGAAAGATGGAGCCTCACGACGCCTCGGTCTGCACCAGGAGCCTCGGGCCTGGAGCTCAGAAAGGTCACTACCTGAACTGTAGGCTGAAGCCACCTATGCACAGGTGGAATGAACCTGTTGCAGGAGGGGGTCTGCTACATGAGGGGCTGGCATTCTTTCCGACTTTCCATGAAGGGGGCTCAGCTCCACAGTCTCCAAGATGGGGTTGCAGAAATAGGGAGTGCGCGGGGGTCTAAGTAAGGGAGTTTAAAAACCTTCCAGGGTCGGCTCACATGTTACATTCTAGGAGGGCCCTTGGTTAACCCTCGAACTCAATGAACCTCCTCTGGGTTCTCATAACACTGTTTATCGCTGTGGAAATATCACACCATGTGCTTCCTATTTAGAATAAAACAGATTTTCTTAAAAAAGTAAAAATTCAAATAAATACGCATAATGTGCACATGAACACACATTTAAGGGCCACGTGATTTAAACTGCCTGGCGAAGGTTTTGTGGCCTGGTGCAAACAGCCTTGGAGAGAGAGACTCCTGTCAGCACAGCAGTGCAGCCATCTGGCTGAGATGCACTGCCAGGGCCTCTCGTGACAATGTCACGAGCCTGGTCGGGAGCCTGAACATGTGCTCCATGAATACGTGTTTCTCGAGGGTTTTTGCGTTTTTGAGAGAATGTGTAACCAGAAAACGCACGTGGAAGGTTCTCACAGGAAGAAGCAGCGAAAAACAATCATGACTGGAGTCAGTGAAAGTTTTCAGTTGCACAGAAAAAAAGCAAAGAGGTGATGACATTGACCGTGTAGCCCACCTTGCTGAAAGATGCCACCAGGATGAAAGTGCCACTCTTGGAAGAACAGTGAATCTTCCATGTGAATTGCGGAGAATAGCACAGCCAGCGGCTGGAGGACGATCTGCCACATGATCAGGCTTTGCTAGTGAATTCGGATGCTTATTTTATAAAAGCATTTTCTATACTCGCCTTTTCTATAGTCACATTTTCTGTAAACGATTTATTTATAATGTTGTAACCACGTAGACAACTGACATTTTCCAACCTGCTTAAACATATCTCAGCCCTTTGTTAATTTCTTATGAAAGAAGAAATTTCAGTCTATAAACTACATGACAGTTGTATGGATCCCATCACGTTGTAAGTTAGAACCCAGGGATATTGTAATTACTTGTGTATGTATGTGTGTCCCCATTGGGTGGCAGGCTCTTCAAGAGCTGCTGCTTTTGCAAAGACCCTCGCACAGTGCCTGGTACATGGTAGGCCTTGGGACATGCCAGGTGAGTGGCAGAGCAGCTCCAGTACTGTAGAGGAAGCTTGTTCTTCCACAGAAGAGCACAAATTTGTGATGTTGCTGGCAGTTTGTTTTTTAATAGCTATCTTGGCTTGATATTATTTTCCATGAAGGTCTTCCTTACTGAATGAGGCAGTCATGTGCCCAGTTTAAAAATTACACTTCACAGTCTCCCTTTCCACTGGGAAGGCTTGAAACTCAGTTCTGACCAAGGAGAC
>NW_011888805.1:604772-608266 GCF_000151845.1 Pteropus vampyrus
GAGATGCACTGCCAGGGCCTCTCGTGACAATGTCACGAGCCTGGTCGGGAGCCTGAACATGTGCTCCATGAATACGTGTTTCTCGAGGGTTTTTGCGTTTTTGAGAGAATGTGTAACCAGAAAACGCACGTGGAAGGTTCTCACAGGAAGAAGCAGCGAAAAACAATCATGACTGGAGTCAGTGAAAGTTTTCAGTTGCACAGAAAAAAAGCAAAGAGGTGATGACATTGACCGTGTAGCCCACCTTGCTGAAAGATGCCACCAGGATGAAAGTGCCACTCTTGGAAGAACAGTGAATCTTCCATGTGAATTGCGGAGAATAGCACAGCCAGCGGCTGGAGGACGATCTGCCACATGATCAGGCTTTGCTAGTGAATTCGGATGCTTATTTTATAAAAGCATTTTCTATACTCGCCTTTTCTATAGTCACATTTTCTGTAAACGATTTATTTATAATGTTGTAACCACGTAGACAACTGACATTTTCCAACCTGCTTAAACATATCTCAGCCCTTTGTTAATTTCTTATGAAAGAAGAAATTTCAGTCTATAAACTACATGACAGTTGTATGGATCCCATCACGTTGTAAGTTAGAACCCAGGGATATTGTAATTACTTGTGTATGTATGTGTGTCCCCATTGGGTGGCAGGCTCTTCAAGAGCCGCTGCTTTTGCAAAGACCCTCGCACAGTGCCTGGTACATGGTAGGCCTTGGGACATGCCAGGTGAGTGGCAGAGCAGCTCCAGTACTGTAGAGGAAGCTTGTTCTTCCACAGAAGAGCACAAATTTGTGATGTTGCTGGCAGTTTGTTTTTTAATAGCTATCTTGGCTTGATATTATTTTCCATGAAGGTCTTCCTTACTGAATGAGGCAGTCATGTGCCCAGTTTAAAAATTACACTTCACAGTCTCCCTTTCCACTGGGAAGGCTTGAAACTCAGTTCTGACCAAGGAGACCTAAGGAGAAATCTCATAGAGATTCTGGGAAAGTTTTGCTTTTCAAACACAGGTTTCGTCCATTCCTCATGGTGCTTCCTGCTCTCTCTCCCTAGAATATGAATACGATAAGAGGATTGCAGCAAAAACTGGCAGAGAACTCGGCATTACATCTCTCAACCTCTCCACCAATGCTAGTAACTGCCAATAAGGAAAACTAAACCACCTGATTGGTTGAAGTCATTTGTTTAGTAAAGTTTTCTGTTACCTGGGAGTTGAACCCTAAGTGATCCAGGATGGGATGATGGTGAAGGAAGTCCTAGGAATGGAGGAACAAAACCAACCAAAGAACCAAGAGAGATAAGAGTGGGAAGGACCAGGTGGAAGAGGAGGAACAGGTGGCAGCCTCCATTTACAGGGAGACGGAGATTTTATGAATACCCAGAGCTCATTTGCATAAGTCCCTGGGCAGATGGGTGCCTCAGGAAGGAAAGAAGTCACAAGCAGTTTGAGTGAGCAGTTCTATTCCTCCAAGTGAATGAACATTGTGTTTCTGGGCATATCAGTCTATCACTAATGGCTTTAATTTGCCTAAATTGTCATCCAGGCTTGATTACAGCTAGGGACACCCAGCATTGCCTGTTTCCTAATACGATCTAATTTTAAACATGTTACTATCGCTCTGAGTATAACAATATGCTCTCAGTTTTTCTTCCACAGCGTCCTGGCTGGGCTCTCCCTTCGTTTTCTGGAAACTGAGCCCTGGTTGGGCAGTTGAAACACCGAGGCTTAGAGCCACGCCCACCCACTTAACTCAGCCCCATGGCTAAGCAGCTCCAGACCTCAACTAAGCCACTTAAACACTCAACCCTAGTAGGTTCCTCATCTGTCAAAAGACGACAGCAACCCTGGCTTCACTGGCTTGTCAGCAAAGAGCCAGTGTGCGTAATGTATTCCCACCTCTCCCAACGCCCCTTTCTCCCCTCATGCTAAACTGATTTTAACTGACTTTGAGCTTTTTCTGCTCTTTTTCTGCTCTTTTCAATCTGACATCAAATCAGGAATTACTTCTTTGAAACTTTTCCGTATGTAGTCTCCGGCTGTGCCCGAACCTGAGATTGACTTCCTGCACATCAGGTGACTGGTTCTGGCACCTGTCCTCTGTGCTCCCTGAGTTCCCCGAGCGACTGGTTATCTAGCTCAGATCTGGTGACTGTTACTGGTCAGCATCTCATATTCCGAGGGGCTCCTGAGCTTCGTACCCTGTTGTATTTGTCATTCTATCCCCAGTCCCCAAAGTTTTCTTGGCCCACAGATTGGAGTGGGCAGTTTCTTCCACAGATTTGTGGAATAAATGAGTGAATGAGTGAATGAATGAACTCCTTGAGTAATATGTACATCTTTGTAGCACAGAAAGTCCCTAGTACAGTGCTTTGTGCAGGCAAATGCTTCGATCCACGACGTTTGTGGAATGAAAGCATTCCAGTCTTCACTTCCCAGCTTTTGGGAGCTCTCTCTGGTTGCCATCAATTACTTCCCACTTCCTGCTCAGAGTTTTGTGAACAGGGCAGCACAGAAAGTCCCCTAGAGATATACCACCCTGTAGGTATGTTTTATAACAGCTTTGTCCTTTCACAAACCTTCTCCTCCTAGACCCACTCAAGGGAGGGAAACTGTGACTCTTATCAAAATAACATTGGCTTATGTCTGAAAAAAAAAGTTGTCCTAGCTCATCAAGTTGAGCATAGCAAGTTGTACATAGAAGAGATTGCAATAAGACCTTGCAACTGCAATTTTTAATAACGATGACAACCACCACAACTGACACAATCCAGCACTATGATGTGGCAGGCACTCTTCTAAGCATTTCACTCATCAACTCTTCTCAACAATCTTACAATGTAGGTCATACAATTATCCCCATTTTACAGATGAGGGAACTCAGATACAAAGAGGTGAAGAAACTTGCTTAAGATTATTAGTAACCGGAAGCTGGAATTAGAATCGAGGTGCTCTGATCTAGAACTGGAACTCTGAATCACTGAGCTATACGAAAATGTATTAGTATTTTAGCCAAAGAATTTGGTGACATTAAGCCAATCCAAAGAACTCTATTTTAACTTATTGAATAAAACTCCTAAAACGGATGATTTTATGCACATGTCACTTCCCCCTCTCCCAGTTGAATCTCAAAGATAATATCAAAGCATAGCTCCATATGGACTTGCCTCGTCTGATTATGACCTCGTCAATATTTTTCTATTTTATTTACAACCTGTACTCTGGTTCCCACCCTCTTTTCTTTGCATATTTCATAGAAGTATCTTGCTTGTGGAGAGAACAAACCTCACCAGTCACGAACCCATGGTGCTGTGTGCATAGTTGGGCCGGAAATGGAAACAACTATACCATAATAACAATCCGTCATTCTGTCCATCTGCTACCCTAGAGGGATCTTAAAATAGTTTCAATTCACCTTTAAAATTTGTTACTCTATGAAGGGCTTGTAACACTCGGCAGCCCTGGAAGCCTGCCTGAGAAACAGGACTGCTACCCC
>NW_011888805.1:609391-622937 GCF_000151845.1 Pteropus vampyrus
CGGCAACTAGGAACAAAAGGGACGTGGAGAATCGATCCCATCAAACAGTCTAACTGCAGAATCTTTGCGCACTTCTGGTTGAACTATAAACATACAGATACATAATTCTAAAAGCTAACCATTCACTCTTATTTTCATGTTTTGTTTGCTTGTTTGTTTTGTGAGTAACCCTGCCACAGTGAGCAGCAAACAGTTTTGATTGTAACCGAGAGCCACTCTCCCCTGTATCCTCGCTGGCAGAGCCCACCTCTACTTAACACTGAAAAGGCTGGCTTTCCCAGCTTCCTTTGCAGTCATGAGCATCAGATTAAATTTCATGGGCATCTAATTCAATTATGATTTCACATACACGTGGAATCCAAAGAACAAAATCAACAACAACAACAACAAAAATGGGAAAAAAAACCCCTCCTAGATATAGAGAATATTTTGAGGGCTACTGGACATGAAGGGGGTTGGGGGGATGGTGAAAAAAGGCAAAGGGATTAAGAAGGACAAATGGATAGTTACAAAATAGACATGGAGATATAAAGAATAGCATAAGGAACATAATGAATAATGTAATAAATATGTATGGGGAAGAGGGGTACTAGATTTAGTGGGGTGATCACGTTGTGAGTTATATAGATCTCTAATCCCTGTGCTGTACAACTGAAGCCAATATATTATTGTATGCCAACTCTAACTGAAAAAAAATCTCATTGAATTGTACAATGTAAATATGAGCAACTAATTGTCTATTATGTTTCAATAAAGCTGGAAAAAAATCTTGGTGAATTAAGGCAGAAAGGAAGTCTTCCCTGGTGCTTCTAGAAAAAGATTTTCCTCTTTAATAAAAAGGAAAAATGGTGCCTTTTCCTTTTGTACAGAAGATGAGCAGCAGACATTTTGCATCTTGCAACCATAAAGGGACAAGACCGAGGACAAATGCCAACACGTGAAAAATGGAGATCACCGGGGTTTTCCACCTTAGGAAGCCACTAAACCGTGGGAACTACCTACTTCTTGGCTTCTTGTTATATAAAAAGTGGTCTTTATGTTATTTTTAAAGCCACATTTAGCACAGTGTTACTTTCAGTTAAGAGCATCTTTAACGATTCATCACTTATATGAGATTGCCATGCGAGGATATGGAGAAAAAGAAATCCCCAGGCACTGTTGCTGGGGCTGCAAATTCGCGTACACTCGGGAAAACAGTATGGAGATTCCTTAAAAATCTAAAAATAGATCTGCCATATGACCCAGCTATTCCATGTTTGGGTATTTATCTGAAGAAAATGAAAATACTAATTCATAAAGATATATACACCCCTATGTTTACTGTAGGATTATTTACAATAGCCAAGATATGGAAGCAAACTAGGTGTCCATCGATGGATAAATGGATAAAGAAGATGTGATACACACACACACACACACACACACACACACACACACACACACACACACACATACATATTGCTATATATATATATATATATATAGCAATTTTCAATACTGTGGATGGCCCTAGAGATATTACCCTAAATGAAATAAGTCAGACAGAGAAAAACACATACCATATGGTTTCACTCATACATGAAGTCTAAAACGACAAAACACATGAACAAATAAAACAAAACAAAACAAAAACAGACTCATAGAAACAGAGACCAAGTGGATGGTTGCCAGAGGGCAGAGGGGTCAGAAGATGGGTAGGAAAGGTGAAAAGGAATACAGTTATTAAATTGTGATAAGTTTGCAAGGTCACAGATGACTACTAGACTTAGTACTGTGATCAGTACTAAGGCAAAAATATTCAAATCACTATATTATACATCTGCAACTAATATAACTAATATAATATTACATACCAACTATAATTAAATTTTTAAAAATGTAAAATAAATTAACAGGATTTTTATAGTTCACTATCGCTTATCCCCTTTTTGTAGCAAATATTTCATTATATTTGTTTCACTCTCTTGAAATCAAATCTCTAGATAATAAAACTTACCTACACACATCATTTAAAAATATCAATATAATGCCCTTTTTGTGATATAATGGAGTAATAGTAAATATAATTTTAAAGGAGAATATGCATTTAAATCATTAGGCACAAGTGCACTGGAAGACATGATGAAATGGAGTTGGCAGGTCTATGTCGAATCACCATGGCTGTGACAGCTCTCTCACACACAGCCTGCAGCAGAGATGTAGACGCGGGTGTTATGATCTTTCAAATGGTGAGCAACTCTTGGTAAGGTTCCGGAGCAAACAATACACAGCCTTACATTGACTTAAGTGGTAGCTGCTCTTAGAATAGTCAATGTACATTAAAACCATGCAAAAAATTACTTTGTGATGATATGTAACACAGGACTGGGATCTAGGATCACAGGATTATAAACATGTCTTCACCTCCATGAGTATCTGATGGCACCTTTAGAGGTCATGTGTGGGACTTTGGACAATTCTTTGCTGTGTAGAATTTGTCTGCACATTGCAATATGTCTGGTGTCCTCCCCAGTAACACTGATAGGGATCCCTAATTGCTGTGACAACAAAAGGTGCCCCATAGATGGCAGTTTCGCAGCTCTCCTCACTGCAGAGGGCAGACGATTTTGAGGAAGGGGGCCCAAGTCACTCGCTCTGCATGAGTGTCCGGACCGTCCTTATTCTCCACTCTGCAAGTTGTAGGGATGCTCCCATTTCTTCGGGGGCAAGTGCGGAGAGACGGAGAGAAAGCAAAGACCCCAGTGGTGGACTGCTTAGAACCCGTGCTCTTGCCGAATCTCCAGAGCCAATGGTTCACCCATTCTCAGCGCATGTGCATTTTCTGTACTGACCATTTATGGGCAAGAAACTGTGGTCATTACTGGTGGACTCAGGCCTGACCAAGATATCTTTCCTGCCCTCATGGAGGTAAAAGTCTAAAATAGAAGTGAAGAAAAGTGTTTAAGATGGAGCAATTGTTCTTAGCCTAGGATTCCAGGAATGTATTTCAATGGAACCTTTAATCTCTTGAAATTGCAAGCAAGATTGTGTGTGTGTGTGTGTGTGTGTGTGTGTGTGTGTCTGTGTGTTGAGATGTTTTTTTTTTTCCCCTCCTGGGTAAGGAGTATATAGATTTAATCACATTCTACAAGGACTCCAGGATACAGTAGAGGTTATAGATCATTCACAGGGCAGGCCTGCTAAGTTGAGCGTATCCTATTTAATGGGTTTTCACAAGTCATGTCTGCTTTAAATCTCTTTTTTGCGGTTCTCTCACTGAAATTCTACTAGTACAGATTCATTTCTAATGAAGGGATAGTTAACGCGGGTCTCTCTGGCCTTATCTTTCCAGCAACATGCAGAAAATGTTTATTGAGCTTCTGCTATGTGCCAGGTACTGAACTGGGGACTAGAGACCTGGCATTGAAGGAACGAGAGCTCTCAGTCCATGGAGGGTGTGGAGTGGGCGAAGTATGCTAGGACAGCAGAAGTACAGGGTCTTTTGAGGAAACAGTGGGGTCCTGGGCTGTGGAACAGTCCGAGCCATCCTAGGCTGGTAACCCCTTGCACTGAAGTGGATGAGTATAACAACCAACTGTCCCACATCAACAGAGAGTCCTGGTCAATGAGGACACTGCCTTGGGCCTATGGACATGGGAGGCTGGGTGGGGGACAGCCTGCATCAGCGTTGAGCCTTAGCCGTCTCAGTTTTGCTTGGATCAGACGCTGGGCGAACAGGTCAGGCCCTATAGGATGGCTCTGAAAACATGACCTGCATTTGGGTGCATATTTAAAATTCCATTGTATATGGGCTCTTGCTGTTTGTTGCAAGAGCGTGTTTGGAAAGCAGACTGTGCACTATCTGGCCTGGAGAATGAGGAGGAGGGTGGTTTATAACCGGGAAACTATGTGCTGACTGTAACCGTGTTGGAAAGCAGTGTGGTTTCTCTGGAGTTCATTCTGGAACTAGCACATTTCGGTTTCCCCCTGGAATGAGGCCTTTGCCGAAAAAGAAAACATACCTTGGCCACGAAAATGCAAAATCACTCTCCCTCTGCAGCTCCAAGTGGTTCTCCACTCGGAGGGTTAACTTGTCCTAAGGCCATCTTGTCTTTGGAAGCCCCGAAGTAGCAAAACACAGATCTTTTTATGCCTTCCTGTCCTTTACTGAAAAGGAACAGGAATAATTGCCAATTCAGTAGGCTCCTTGCTCTTTTGTGCATTTTAAAGGCATTTGCTGTTTGGGATTTGGAAGAAAATCATGAGAAATGAGAATCTCTCGCTGCCTTGGCTGGAAGCAGGCTCATTGTTTGCAGAGAGAGCTGGTTTCCATGGTTTTGGACTATAGACAGCTGTAATTTTTTTTCAAGAGTAGTTTCTACTTGCAATTGGATCTAATAAATGGCCAAGGTAGTCAGTCTTCCAACAGAGAAAGTTCTTGAAGTTACTTGAAAACATCCTAGGATGTTATCATTCACAACCAACTGTACATGTTTTTTAGTTATTAAAAGTCATGCGTTTCTCCCTGGATAGGCCCTGTTTGGCACAACTTTCTGCTTTATAGAGGGCAGACAATCATATTTCAGGCTCAGGGTCCTAGTCTTAAAACTTAATGCATTCAGGAGGCTCAGGGGATGGTCTGAGAGAGGGGAGCAGGGCACGAGCCTGCAGCACTCAAGGCCTGAGCAATAGCTCTGTGAGTGGCCCGTTAAGCTCATCAGAGCTGTGAGGGGGCCATGGGCTTCCCTTCCCCGGGCACTGGAGCAGGGCCAGCCTTCACAGGAAGGCGGTGGTTATAGACCAACCATGTGGAAACTGACTATTTTATCTTGTATCGCTAAAACAGGACACAGGACAAAATTTTGCTTCTTTCTTTCGTGACACATAAAGAAGAGCAAATGTGCTAAAATGAAAAAACATTTTTTTGTTTTTAATCTTATTGGGATACTGGTTTGGAATTAAGGAGGATAGAGTAATGCATTTAACAATTTCCATGGTTAAGAGCGGTCGTAAAGCAATATGGAGTGTCCCTTACATCTTAAGCAACAGCTTTGGCTCGATGGATTGAATCCAAAATTTAGGTCTCACCACAGTGCCAAAAATAAATGATGTTCTTATAGCCCTTTATCAAAAACCTATACTCTACACAGGGTGAACTATGTGGTTACTATTAAAACTGCTAATATTTCCATTAATTTTTTTTTGTAGGATGTAATGGTCTTCTCCCTTTCTTGAACTTATGGTAATTGTTCTGGATCATTTTTCATTTTGTTGGCTTTATTATCATTTGATCCTTACATTGCTATTTGATTTTTCCTCTGTTTCAATCTTGCTTTCCTAACTAGATTGTTAGTTCTTTGGAACAAAGACTCTTGGATCTTTTAATTTTCCTGTATATTAGATTTCCCTACCAAGAATGAAGTTCTGGGTCTCAAATAGAAGACCAATCAGGCCCTTGTTGGACTGTCTTTCAAATGACATTTTAGACAAATAGAACTAAAGGGAGCTCTTTTCCATGTTCCTACCTTTTCTCTGAGCATCATGATTGCTGACGTTAGGGGTTTCTCGAGGACCACTTAAAAATAAGTTTACCATCAAAGGTATAAAATGCAGAATGGGATCCATTAGCTAAAATTAGACTAAAGGTGACTTAGGGGAGAGTTTGAGAACTTAAAGAAAAGGATTATACTTTAATCTATGATGTAAGCATTGCAGCATCTTATTTTTTGAAGACCCTGCCCGTCCCCTTGGCAAGAACAAGGTTTCTCTCCTCTGAGGCTTCAATTTTCTTACTCTAAGTTGAATAAACATTTGGCTCAGGAACCATTATTTCTGTTCCTTGGTGACCAATCTGAGAACAATAATAATAATAATGAGTATTTCTTTTCAAGTAACAAAGCATCAAATTTTTCAGGGCCTGGAAGACATGGTCAGAGAAGTTCAACTTACACGCAGAAGAGTATTCCTCAGTGGCAGGAGGAACTCAAGAACACGTCCCCCAGGGGGAATGGCCCCGAGACCCCAGGCCCAGGTCCAACCTCACCCTCTTCCCAGACTTTGCAGCTTGGTTAACACTTGGGAAACAACATCAGGTACATTGCCCTAAATTCAGTTCAGTTGTATAAAACGATTTCAGGTCACTTTCTCAACTGCACTTTTAGGTCATCGTTTACTATTTTTAAAAGAAATTGTTGCAAATTATGCAATAACACTTTGAAATGAATGTGTTTCAATGTTGCTTTCATAAGGAAACTTCCATTTATTGGGAATCTAACTGTTATGGTGAGGTAAAAAGTTTCTTTCTCTGTGGTCTACTGATGTGTCAGAGAGGCATGCAGATGGCAGAAGGAGATAGGAGAAGGGAGGGGCTGGCGGAGAGGAGGGAAGAGGTAAGAACAGGAAAGGAGAGGAAAGAAGCATTGAGTGGACATGTCCACGCATGGGGCTGATTTTAGGAAACTGCTTCCGCAATGTGCTTTGAGATGAAAACTGATTTTAGCCAACAGCCTCATTCTAATATTGGAGTCTTCTAGAAGGGATTGTGGTGTAGAATGGGGTGTAGAATCAGAAGACCTCGATTTGAATACCAACCCTGATTCTTCCTAAGCAATGCGAATTCAGGTAATCTGCTTCATCTCTTGAGCCTGGAGGTGATGTCTTCTCTTCAGTATTGCTGTGAGGACTCAACTAGACAGCGCACATTGCTAGTTATTATCACGGTTAGTTATCATGGCTAGATTCAAAGCTCTTAATGGCCTCGTTGCTTTTTAAAAGCTTACCAGCATCGAACACAAATAACTGCCATAGAATAAACACTTTACAATGTATGATTAACTATACAAAGTTTAATATCTTGAAATAACTCGAATAAGCAAAGATGAAATAATAGTTTGAAAAATTTTAATACGGACTGTATTTCTGTAGACTTTGAAAACAACTTATTCATCTACTACGCATTCATTGAATGTCCTAATGTTAGACACCAAGTACCCATCGGGAAGAGCAATGAGAAAATGCCCCCTATGGGAGCTCATAGGATGGCGGGGGAAGCCAGACACGAACACAAATTATGAGACCAAAATTAATAGAGTTGAATAGGTAGCAATAGAAATGAATAGACATTTAGTTAGAATGCTTCTTCCCTCAGTTGTTTGGGATCGATGCGAGTTTATCATTTGTACTCCCTGTGCTCTTCATTCTGAGGATGGGCCAAGACATCTGGGGGATTGAGATCCTCAATTAAACAGCACGTTGCTCACTGCACGCTGGTCAGAAGTCCTAAGAATCTCTTCTGAACTTTCATTTTAACAGGCTTAGTTCCTAAAAGCTCAATGATTAGTGCTTCTTTATGCCTGAAAGTCTGTCTTGGAGGCCCCTTCTCTTACTTTCCATGTCATCCATTGGTCGAGTGCTAATGAGGGTTGACACAGCAGTGAGCGGAGAGATTGGAGAGGCAGTGTCCTTGGAAGGTGCTTACACCTGGTCATGACCTTATGCTTCATTGAGAGTTGAATGTATAATGAGAGTGTCCTCTTCCCTAAGGTGAAAGCAGATGTGAAGATGTGCAAGGAGATGGGACTAGTGCACAACTGCCTTAAACGTAGAGGGAAAACCACACAGTCCTGCGCCAGCATGCTTTACCACTCGACACTGGAAACCAGTGTCTCTAGTCAGGGCAGCAGCCAGCCTGGCCTTGACGCTTTTGTATGTATACATCATTAAACAGCTGGCATCCACTGACGTTAACCACACTAGGCCTACCTGGGAATAAAAGGAAACGTTTATCATCGCACAAAGCATCTCCAAACATATGATCACTGACGCTTGCTCCAAGCCGATACAATACATTTCAGAACAAATTCTTTCTTCCTATGTTGGCTTAAAATTCAAATAATTTCCACTGACGTGTGATCTCAAGCTAAGTCACAGTAGCCTTCCTATGCAGTAGCTAGTATTCTCTTCTTTATATAGTGACTGTGATCGGCAATGTGTGGATTTATTTGATTCCCTGAATCCCAATTCCTCTTCAACTAATGGGGATGAAGGCAACCCAGTATGTGTAGAGATAATGTTCAATTGCATTTTAAATCTTAGTAATCAGTATTAATAGACGAAGATCAACAAAACACTTAAATTCTTGCTTGAGGATGTCTAGCTAATATATTATTTAAAAATTACTTACATTTGCACATATATCTGTATATACATTACATATACACATTTATATATACGCTATATATGTATATAAAGTGCTTGGCCATTGAGTAACTGTTGATCTAGCTGTTACTCAAAAGGCAGAGAGATATAACTTCAGGTCATTTTCCAGGCTGAGAATTAGGCTTCCTGAGCTCTGGGTAGCATTAACGCTTGTTTCAGATTACCTGAACCGGGGTGCCAGTCTGCACAGCAGTCTCCTGGCAGTTACATTGCTGGAATGTAAATTTCTTTCCAGGAATTGCTCAAAAAGTACATAAAAAGGCAGAATAAGCTGACCTTAAAAAATCAGATGAAAGAACTAGTGGTTTTCAACTTAAGTACATTGCTGCTTAACTGTTAAGGATATCTATATTTCTAGTTGTAAAATGCTTCAGAAGCATGCTTTCCCCAACAGTAGACAGTAAGACTGAATTTGCTGAAGTTGGAATACACAGGTATTTACTTGCTGTGTGACCAGTGTAATTGCTTGGGCTCATTCTGTGGTGTAATGTGGAAAGGTTTTTTTAGCCTCCATAGAAGCTCTGCTATTAAATTATTGATTTTATGTTTCACATAAAATCACTTTTACATCCCCCTACCGCTTCCCTCTAGACGTAAATCTGGGACGAAGCAGCTTATTTGTTTTAAACAAATAAGATCAACTAGAATTCTAGATGATTTGTAGTCGGCCCCAATTTTCGGTTAGCCTTTTCTTTTGTGGAAGAGTTCAAGTTCTTACCTCAGTAGCTAAACATGCTATATTTATCTTGAGTTTAATGAAGATTCTAATAAAGCTACTTATTGATGATTAGGTGGATTTCCTAGAGCTTACCAAACTATACTACTGTTGAAAGACAACTTTCAGCTCATGCATAGATGTTTTATACTTCAAGTCCTTGAAAAGCTTTATATGCATTTCCTTTTTTTCTTTTCATTTGTTCATTTATATATGTGGTATGTCAGATTTACTGCTGGAGGTTTTATGATAAATGTCACTTATAGGCTCTACTGCTTCCAAAATGCTGTAGGTTGAAGGTTAGTCATTCTTTTCAAAATTAGTGAACTCACCATTCCTTTCTTTGTACTTCCCCTGGGCTCTGGCCTACTTTCTTTGAAGGGAAGTTGTCAACGCTTCGCTTGGCTTTTTCACACCTCCCCCTCTCCTTCATCCACACCACAAGTACTCCAAGGTTACGACTACTGAGAGGACCTTTTGCTGGCAGTGACACAGTCATGTGGGTGGGGGAACCTCTGATTCAAAGAAATCATCAGACTTTGTTGTTGTTGTTGCTGAATTTACCAAGAACAGATAGACAAGAGAAGGGGGCAGACATGCCCCAGAAGAGAGAAATGAGAAAGCCAAGAGCAGCACCGAAGTGAAGAGAAGGGAGAGAGAAAGGCCATGTTGGGGCTGCAGGGAACTAAATCCCTTTTCGAACCCACCTGCCTGGGGCCCGCGCATGAGAGCCCAGCCACGATTTCACGCTAGGCCTGGGGATCTGGCCTGCATTTTCCCTTGGCTGTTTGCATCTAGCTTCCTTCTTTGGGCAAATGCGATTTATGTCCACTAGATAAAAGCTTGATACATATTTTCTCTCCATGCTTTGGAATGCTACCAAAACCGGAAAGAAAATCCCATAAATCTCTGCTCATCCAGATCTTTCTTGTTCTGAAAAGAAGCCCAGCATGAGTTCCCCATCGGCGGCATGGCCTCCTCCAACTCCTCCAGCCCACACTGACTTCTCCCTTTGAGCCACTATCGACTTGAGGCCTGAACCAGGAAATCCAGCCATTAATCATCCTCCTCCACAGAGGGTATGTGGATGTGGAGCTGGGAAATCCTGGGACACCAGGGGACCAGGATACCTGGAGAGCTGGGACCTGGGCCAGCTCTGCTCCCTCATACCTTAGTCAGATAGTTCCATCTTTATCTTCTCATCTGCATCATTAAAAACACAAGCTAAACTTCCGTAAATTGACTCGTTGCTCTAAGACTCCGAGTTCATGCATTGCTTTCTCATTGTCGCTGATTTCAAGTCACCAGGACAGAAACTGCATTTTATATTCTGTTTCTACCTTCTCTTCACATGGCATCAGAGAGCTGGGCACTCAGTGCTTCCTCTACCCACTTATTTAGGGAGCATTTATTGAACCTTTGCTGTACGTCAGGCACTAAGCCGATGCCGTGTAACTAACTGGTCATCACGATAGACGCGCGACTCCCCCTTAGAGCGGTCAGTGAATCTCCTACCTCAGGCGGCATCAGTAAATCCTGGAGGTTCAAACACAGATGCTGCGCTGCACCTTCAGCGTCTCTGGTTTAATAGGTCTGCAGCACCCCCTCCCCTGCCAGTTCGTATCTGTGTTTCTAACGAGTTGCCAGGCCATGCCACTGCCATAGGTGTGGAGGGGGAACCACATTTTAAGAACCTCTTTATTCTCATAGCAGTTATTGACAGCACTATTTTACCCAGGTGCTAGCATCTTAACAGCCGGCATCTGAACTTCCCTAAGGAGGGATCAGCCTTTGTTTGAAAAACATGCCTTGATGAACCTGCACGGATGGGGTGAAACTCTTTGGATGTCAGCCAGCACCAAGATGCCAGGAAGGGGAAGTCACTGCTCCGGAGACAATGTGAGGAATTTATGGGGTTTGCTCCTGAAGGGGAGGGGAGGTGAATGAAGCGGGCGGGCGGGGGTAGGGGTGGGGGGAGAAGGAAGGCAGGGAGAAAGGAGCAGGGAAGGTGCAGGGGCCGACATTCCTTTCGAATGTCTAGGCTTTTGCGTTGTGTGCTGGAAAACCTGTATTAGTCCCCTCTGTGTTCCCCTTTGCCTCCCCACATCGTCAACACCAAGAAGCAGGCACCCGGGGGCAGAAGAGGTCGCAAGAAGATAAAGCGCTCTAGAAATCACAAGAATCCTACAGAGAGTCTTGAGGCTCCATGGGCTGCACAACTGGAAATCGTGGCGGAGCTGGAGCCCATGTTGCCTAGTGTTTCAAGAGGCAGGAGGCCCTGAGGACATCTGGTTACTCCATGGCTGAGCGCCAGGTTTTCCATACGGCCTTGGATACCTAGACAAGCATTTATTTTATTTCGTGTGTTTTTATTTTAAACCTGAGGCCTTTAAAGAAAGAATGAAGCTGAAATTCCATTAATATTACGATAATCGCAATGGTACCATGTTATCCTAGTGCTAGGAACGTTTTCAAGTGTACAGTGTCCTTTGATCTTTACTATAGCCTTGTGAGAAAGAAAGGGCTGGCATTACTTTTATCTTCCTATTAGGAAACTGAGGCACTAAGAGATGAACAATAAGGCCACAGTTCAGTGTGAGTTTCTCCTGACAGCCAGTCCAGGGAGCCTTCCCCCCCCCACCCACCCCCAACAGGGCACCCTGGGAAGGGCCTTTGTGTTCAGCAATCTCTTTTCCTCTTAAATGAGGTAGCTGCAGAGTTCAGTTCTAATTCCGAGCAAATCAGCATTTCCGAATATCCTGGTGAGGAAGTTAAATCATTTTGTCCTTAACATCCGACTCTCAAATCCAGAGCCTTAGCTTTTTCTTTTTAAAATCTGCATGTCGTTTTTTCTGCAGGAGAGAAGTAGGGAGGAGGCCGATCACACTTTACAATTTACAGCCACATGTTACGCTCTGTTATAAATCTTGTAGCTAAGAAGGTCTGTAGAATGTAAGAACCAGTCGTGGCCAAATTTTCTATTTTTTGGCAACACTCACTCCATCGGTCTTTATGGTTGACAAACAAATCAATTTCGTTCTAAATCAAAACGATGGCTTTCCTAGCAGCTGTCAGGGTGCTTCCAGCATTGGCCCGGTAAATTCCGGGATGGGCAGGATCCAGAGGCCTCCCTCCCACTTAAGTGGTCTCCTCAGGAATCATCTTTAGTCAGGTGAGATCAAGTTTAAGTGAGACTGTCTAATAGGGAAAAAGACCAGATTCCACAAAACCTAGGCTAAGGGGGGGCTCGTGGTTCAAAAGAGGGAGAGCTTCCCGTTGAGGAGGTGAGACCTTTCCTCTGTACTCTGACCCTAACACCCGCACTTACATAGACTCATCCCTAGTCTTGAAGATGATGGAGAGCCAACATGGCACGCCTAAGAATAACAGCGGCTTCTATTTATTAAGCCCGACTGTGCCGGGTTCATTTCCTTCTCACGACTGACCTTACGTGAGTGTCCCTGCCTGATAGACGAGAGCCGGAGTCCTGGGGACTTGAAGCAACCTGCCCTGGTCACACCAGAGCCAGGGTGTGAACCTCTTACGGCAAAGCCCATATTCTACACTGTTGCATCCACTGGTTTCCCGAAGCCTGCCTGCGAGAAAATAAAAATGAGTGATTTTTTCCATAAATTTAATTAACTCAAGTCTTTTCAATTTGGAGATTTTGTTCTCCGTTTTTTGATGTTACACCGTCCATTCTTTTCTCAAAATCATGGTGATGGTAATTTCTTCCTCCCTCTCCCACTCTTCTCCTTCCTTTTTCTCCTTCTTTGAACTTGGCCAAAGGGCGGGGGGCGGGGGGCGAGGGGTGGGTGGAAACAAAACTCTGGCAATCCTATTTTGGTTCCATGTTTCCATTAACATGTTTTTCTTGGTCCATAAATTCCAAACGTCTGGGACCTCTGCTTCATGTGAAGTAACCCATCGCAGTTTAAGAAAAGCACAACTCCGAAACCCCAGACCGCGTCCACGGGCTGGGTAATGTGCTGCGAACTTGATTTTGAATCTATTGACCCAGGACATTCGGCTCAAGTTTGATGATTAACTTTCAATAGGGGCATCTTAGTAAAAGGGCATCTCTTCTCTAAGCTGAAGACTCTTATTCCTTTGGGATTTCCATTTTTCCTTCCTGGATGCTCCATCTACCCAGGTGTCCTAAATGTATAGATTGTGTAAATCGGTTAACGTTCTTCTGAAAACATCCTTGTTCTGTTTTATGCATAGTTATTTTCTTTGTACGGTGAAGGCTGAACACGTTTTTCTATTTCAAGTATTCCAGCGATTTTTACGAACAGTATGACATCGTATTAGGCCGTATTGAATGTGACAGACCCCTTACGCCGGAACAAAGCACTCCAAGCTGGGGACAGACTGAGAAAGCCTGCAGCTTGCTCAGCAAACTCCCCTTGCTGACTATACATTCCATTGTGTCAGTCAGCTGTGGGACAGAGCTGCTGGTGACTCGTCTCTTCTTCTGAACGCCGTGGCCGGTGGACTCGGGGCAGCTGCGAGCCGTCCACCCGCTCAGCCTCTGCTCTGTCTGCACCATCCCAGCCTCGGGCCTCCCGAGTGTCTCTCAGCTCGAAGTCCTTTAATTTCCTTTATGGACGTAGTAAATCATTCCACACACTC
>NW_011888805.1:623936-649723 GCF_000151845.1 Pteropus vampyrus
TTCATGCATTTGTGAGTTATAATTTGCCACTATGTCATGAACCTACATGTCACTTGAGACTAGTTGTAAGTAAAATATTGGATATGCAGCAGCTATGAGTCCATTGTAATTTAAGTGGAAGTGCTTTGAAAACTTGAATGCCATGCTTCCTAACTCTTTTTGTGGTAACAGACCTCTTTGAGAATCTGGTGAAAATATGGACTTTTCCTCAAGAGAAATACACACTGATATGCTTATACCTATATGATTCTGCATATAAATCAAGAAGTTCATAGTTCTGGTGTGTCCTAGATCTAAAGGAACCTCTAAACAGAAAATGTTATTAATTGGAGTATTATTTTTATATTTAAGGGAACAACAGAATATAGAATTTTACAAGTAATGTGATTTTAATGATATACTATTAGGAAAGAATGTATGTATATAGAAAAGACTGGAAGGATAATGCACTAAAATGTAAACATTTGGGTGATGAGGTTGCAATTGATTTTAATTTTCTTTTATATTATCTAATTTAAAAACGATATCGTCACTGGTTTATTTCCACAAAAATAGCTGTTTCTTTTTAACAATTATACAAATAATGGGCATAGATTTTCAAAAGCAAATCTAAAAAGACACTGTAGTGGACACTCTTGGGTGGCTGCTCCATTCACAATTTTTACTGGTCTCTGGGATCGTGTGATCTATACCGTGAGGACCTTCCTCTTGGCCTTCTGGTTGGGTCAGGAGTGAAAGTCTGACTCACCTAAACCAGCTAGTGTCTTTCTCCAAGATTTTTCTGAACTGTAATTAGCAAGGAGCCAGTTCCCCTGTGGTGACAAGTTGCGAGTGAAGTCTGGGAACTTTGGGGTTGTGGGGTGGTGTCACATTTCCTGCTGGTCTGTAATGAGAGAGACGGACACACAGACAGAGACATCAGATAGTTCTTGGTTCAAGTTGCCTAACTGCATCCTAGTCTTTCTTACATTTTGGTATTTCAGTTTTTCCTTTGATTTTATACTGTTTACTCTTCCAACACATTTCCTTTTTGTGTGAACTAGTTAGAGCTGGGTTTCTGACGCTTGAAACCAACAAGTCCGCACAATTACAAAAAGCATATTTATAAGTATTCAAGAATAAAATTTGACCCAAGTTGTGAAATAAATGAAATGAACAATATTTCTTGACACAAAAAGTAGCTGGTTCTGGGTGTCTGGCTCTGCGCAGAACAGAGGGAATTTGAAAAGCAGAGAGAAATCAGGATTATTGGTTCAGATCCTTAGATCATTCTGTCCATTTAGGAGGCAGAACTTGTCTTCTTGGTTCTGTGTAAAAACAGACAATAACGGGATTGTTCAAATCCTGATTATGACCAAAGAAATTACGAGTCTCTTCTCTCATTTATGAATGTGAGGCTCAGATAACAGATTTACAAGTGAATGAAAGATAAATGTATTTTCTAACTCAATGATCTAGAAAATAATCCTTGAAATTATTTGGCAACTTGAAGATATCTGAGTTCAGTTCAAGAGAAAATCTCAGCAAATTGGTAGAGATACTCTACAAGAATAATCACTTTACATGTGATAGCCAATTCCATTTCAACAAGTGTTTAACTATAATGAAAGTAGTGAGAAATATTGGGACGTGGCTTAATTATTCTAGGAATATTTGACATAGTGACATTTTAGAACAACCTCCTTAATTAAAATATAACTCATGCAAGCGAAAAGCTCCAATTTCAAATCTAGTCCTTTCCGAATCCCTACTGACAGTGTGGAAAATTATATTTTCTATTGGCAAATGGGTGTTTCTATTGAGTATAGAAATGGCCTGCCCAGGATAACGTGGTAAGCAGGCCATGAGGGAGCCAATTCCACCTTCGGAGGCTGGTTAGCATGACACAGCCAGACTGACTATACGATAATGAGACTAACTTAATTATTATTATTTTTTTTTAAATAAACCTGTATACTCTAATTCAAATAAAAACTACGTTCACATTTCTTGCAGGTGGAGAGACATTGTCATCACAGTATTTTTAGACAGAAACTTGGTCATTTGCGCTTCCATGCCCGATGTCTTTAGATGATTCTGGATTTTGGAATTGGTGCTATAAATATCTAATCAGTAATTTCAGCAAGGCTTTCTCACCAGTGAGAATCTTGGTGTTTACTTTATTGTGGGTTTTGCTATGAATTACTAAATTACTTTTCAGAAATGTGCCAATTTTATTCCTATGAAGAGAGAGTGAGTGTTTCACCATGTTCTCTGCTTACCCCAAACATCGGCACACTTGAATATATTTGTCACTAAAATGTCAATAGTGGTGTCACATTGCTTTAATTCAAATTTCTTTGATTATCGATGTGAATGAACATTTTTTCGTTTTTGCAAGCTAAACTCTGAGAACTAATATGTCCTTTGCACTTGCTTTACTCCTTTGATTATGTAAGTGCTTTATATAGTAATTTCAATCTTTTATCTGCCATTTCTGCTGCAAATATACCCCCCATTTGTTATTAATTTTTCAATTGTGATTTTTGTTTTAGTTTTTGAACCTCAGAGATTCTAATACTTTATCCTTGTGGTTTCTCTCATCGTGCTCATACGTGTGAAGTCCTTCCCTATCCCCAGTCAGATTCCTCTATGATTCGTGTTCCGTTGCATGTATAACATACGTCCTGTCAATTCACTGGAGTCAGGTAAAGGAAAATCATTTTCAGTTTGATAATATGTTTATTCATGCTGATTTTAGAAATAAAGGAAAGAGAAGACAAGAAAAGAGGGCATAATGGGAAGGCAAATGATCCTCAAGATCCCAGAGCGTTGGCTGGATCTGAGTCTGCGAAGAAGAGGAAGCCGGCCACGACTTGCCTCTGCCCTTGCAGAGCTTCTAGGTTTCAGGTGAGTGTTCTGGCCAGAGTTAGGAAAATAGCCTGAGGCCTGGATTTGCTCCCGTGCAAGTTACAACTCAGACATGAATCTCTCGTATCTCACCTGACCATCATGGGGATTCAGTGCCTGGAAATCCAGGGATGAAATGAAGGGGAGTCCTTTAGGAAAGGGAGATAATTGGGGTGGGCGGGGGGAGGAGCTGAGAAGTCCCATTCCTGACATCGGTCGTTGCCATTCCTTCCTCACTCTTACACTCTGCCAAGGCTTGGACACTAACTTACAAGCAAAGGAGAAAAGGGGACACTCAACCAAGTTGATGTCTTAAACCGCCACACTGCCATTTTTCTCTTCGTTTCCTTGAAAATAAAATTTCCACTAAAAGTGACAGGTACAACATCGTAAAGATCAAATTAGGTCAAATATAGATCTTACTCTATAGAATCTGCACATAAAAAACTTATGTCTGGAGTTAGAGCTTCAAAAATGCCCCTAATGAGAAGTCAGTTTCTATTCTGTTTAATCAAACTCTTAGGCCAAGAGTTCAAATGCTGCATGCCCGCCAACTCCCAGGGGAGTCCTGAAGTTATCATGTGATAAGCATATCGAATGAATGAAGAAAAAATGAAAATTACTTCCTGTAAATTGGCTATGGAGGCATAATTTAGACAAAAGAGCGCTAGACAAGGAACCTTTATTTCCACAAAAATAGCTGTTTCTTTTTAACAATTATACAAATAATGGGCATAGATTTTCAAAAGCAAATCTAAAAAGACACTGTAGTGGACACTCTTGGGTGGCTGCTCCATTCACAATTTTTACTAGTCTCTGGGATCGTGTGATCTATACCATGAGGACCTTCCTCTTGGCCTTCTGGTTGGGTCAGGAGTGAAAGTCTGACTCACCTAAACCAGCTAGTGTCTTTCTCCAAGATTTTTCTGAACTGTAATTAGCAAGGAGCCAGTTCCCCTGTGGTGACAAGTTGCGAGTGAAGTCTGGGAACTTTGGGGTTGTGGGGTGGTGTCACATTTCCTGCTGGTCTGTAATGAGAGAGACGGACACACAGACAGAGACATCAGATAGTTCTTGGTTCAAGTTGCCTAACTGCATCCTAGTCTTTCTTACATTTTGGTATTTCAGTTTTTCCTTTGATTTTATACTGTTTACTCTTCCAACACATTTCCTTTTTGTGTGAACTAGTTAGAGCTGGGTTTCTGACGCTTGAAACCAACAAGTCCGCACAATTACAAAAAGCATATTTATAAGTATTCAAGAATAAAATTTGACCCAAGTTGTGAAATAAATGAAATGAACAATATTTCTTGACACAAAAAGTAGCTGGTTCTGGGTGTCTGGCTCTGCGCAGAACAGAGGGAATTTGAAAAGCAGAGAGAAATCAGGATTATTGGTTCAGATCCTTAGATCATTCTGTCCATTTAGGAGGCAGAACTTGTCTTCTTGGTTCTGTGTAAAAACAGACAATAACGGGATTGTTCAAATCCTGATTATGACCAAAGAAATTACGAGTCTCTTCTCTCATTTATGAATGTGAGGCTCAGATAACAGATTTACAAGTGAATGAAAGATAAATGTATTTTCTAACTCAATGATCTAGAAAATAATCCTTGAAATTATTTGGCAACTTGAAGATATCTGAGTTCAGTTCAAGAGAAAATCTCAGCAAATTGGTAGAGATACTCTACAAGAATAATCACTTTACATGTGATAGCCAATTCCATTTCAACAAGTGTTTAACTATAATGAAAGTAGTGAGAAATATTGGGACGTGGCTTAATTATTCTAGGAATATTTGACATAGTGACATTTTAGAACAACCTCCTTAATTAAAATATAACTCATGCAAGCGAAAAGCTCCAATTTCAAATCTAGTCCTTTCCGAATCCCTACTGACAGTGTGGAAAATTATATTTTCTATTGGCAAATGGGTGTTTCTATTGAGTATAGAAATGGCCTGCCCAGGATAACGTGGTAAGCAGGCCATGAGGGAGCCAATTCCACCTTCGGAGGCTGGTTAGCATGACACAGCCAGACTGACTATACGATAATGAGACTAACTTAATTATTATTATTTTTTTTTAAATAAACCTGTATACTCTAATTCAAATAAAAACTACGTTCACATTTCTTGCAGGTGGAGAGACATTGTCATCACAGTATTTTTAGACAGAAACTTGGTCATTTGCGCTTCCATGCCCGATGTCTTTAGATGATTCTGGATTTTGGAATTGGTGCTATAAATATCTAATCAGTAATTTCAGCAAGGCTTTCTCACCAGTGAGAATCTTGGTGTTTACTTTATTGTGGGTTTTGCTATGAATTACTAAATTACTTTTCAGAAATGTGCCAATTTTATTCCTATGAAGAGAGAGTGAGTGTTTCACCATGTTCTCTGCTTACCCCAAACATCGGCACACTTGAATATATTTGTCACTAAAATGTCAATAGTGGTGTCACATTGCTTTAATTCAAATTTCTTTGATTATCGATGTGAATGAACATTTTTTCGTTTTTGCAAGCTAAACTCTGAGAACTAATATGTCCTTTGCACTTGCTTTACTCCTTTGATTATGTAAGTGCTTTATATAGTAATTTCAATCTTTTATCTGCCATTTCTGCTGCAAATATACCCCCCATTTGTTATTAATTTTTCAATTGTGATTTTTGTTTTAGTTTTTGAACCTCAGAGATTCTAATACTTTATCCTTGTGGTTTCTCTCATCGTGCTCATACGTGTGAAGTCCTTCCCTATCCCCAGTCAGATTCCTCTATGATTCGTGTTCCGTTGCATGTATAACATACGTCCTGTCAATTCACTGGAGTCAGGTAAAGGAAAATCATTTTCAGTTTGATAATATGTTTATTCATGCTGATTTTAGAAATAAAGGAAAGAGAAGACAAGAAAAGAGGGCATAATGGGAAGGCAAATGATCCTCAAGATCCCAGAGCGTTGGCTGGATCTGAGTCTGTGAAGAAGAGGAAGCCGGCCACGACTTGCCTCTGCCCTTGCAGAGCTTCTAGGTTTCAGGTGAGTGTTCTGGCCAGAGTTAGGAAAATAGCCTGAGGCCTGGATTTGCTCCCGTGCAAGTTACAACTCAGACATGAATCTCTCCTATCTCACCTGACCATCATGGGGATTAAGTGCCTGGAAATCCAGGGATGAAATGAAGGGGAGTCCTTTAGGAAAGGGAGATAATTGGGGTGGGCGGGGGGAGGAGCTGAGAAGTCTCATTCCTGACATCGGTCGCTGCCATTCCTTCCTCACTCTTACACTCTGCCAAGGCTTGGACACTAACTTACAAGCAAAGGAGAAAAGGGGACACTCAACCAAGTTGATGTCTTAAACCGCCACACTGCCATTTTTCTCTTCGTTTCCTTGAAAATAAAATTTCCACTAAAAGTGACAGGTACAACATCGTAAAGATCAAATTAGGTCAAATATAGATCTTACTCTATAGAATCTGCACATAAAAAACTTATGTCTGGAGTTAGAGCTTCAAAAATGCCCCTAATGAGAAGTCAGTTTCTACTCTGTTTAATCAAACTCTTAGGCCAAGAGTTCAAATGCTGCATGCCCGCCAACTCCCAGGGGAGTCCTGAAGTTATCATGTGATAAGCATATCGAATGAATGAAGAAAAAATGAAAATTACTTCCTGTAAATTGGCTATGGAGGCATAATTTAGACAAAAGAGCGCTAGACAAGGAACCGGATGGTTTGAGAATCAGTTAAGCGACTGTGTGACCTTGTGTAAGTCAGATTCCTCTTTTGGCCTCAGCTTCCTAATCTGTATAACTGCCTACACAGTAGGTTGATATAACATATACGAAAGCATTTTAAACATGACATGGGACTATACGAATGTGCAACAGAGTATGTTCAACTGAAATAAAAATCTACCTCTGACTCCTAAAGTATAGAATCAAATAAACTACCCTTTGTATTTTCAATTTATGAATTCTAAAATATTAATTTAAAACTAGTTTAATTTTAGCCTATCTGTAGTTCATTGCCAAGTATTAAACATAAAACCCTCTTTGGGGATGAATACCAAGACTGTATATTGGTCAAGGTTCAGGTGGTGAATACTAAATAACATTTATAAGTATGTAAAACCTTTTACATTTTAATCGCTTCAGTTAAAGAGAGACTCTAGATGTACAGATTAATGATTTTCAGCATGAGAATGATAATAAATGTCTGATTCCTATTTTTCTTGGCACGAATGATTGGCCGACTTGTTTTGGCTGGCGCTCACAAGCCCGAGGTCAGAGATTTGCTTTTAGGTCACTTGGTTTTGCCATGTTCTCTAGCTCAGTTGATCTGAAGCAGTCTAAGATGGGCAGGTTTCTAATCCATCATCTTTGCTAGAAAAATTAAACAGTTCACCTTACTGATAGTGAATCAGTGCCCTGATGTCTGTGCATGCTTATCTGGAAGTCAAGTAATGATTAGTGTAAAAGAATAGAAAATGCAGGACCTAGAAAGGAAAGACTTGTTTTAAGGAAAAAAAAAAAAAAATCAAAACAAAAAATCCTGTATATTGTGTATAGTAATTTAGAACTGGGCTTCCCAATCTTCTTTAGTATCATGCCACATCTAGAAAATGGTTAGATTTGTAGAGCACTCTGGCGTTGACTGGAGGGAACTTGGGACTCAGTCCCAGCTGTCTGTGGCCATATGGAGGACTGAGGGGATCGATGCAATCCCCATTGGGAACCCAGCCTTGGAGGATGCTGAAATACAGAGGAAGGGGCGAGCAATCACACTGGACTCAGCACACCCACACATCCCAAAACGAACTCTTCGGCCCACTAAGTCAGCTCTCTCACCCTAACATCTCATTTCTGTCATTGCATTTCTACTCAAGCTGGAAATACTTGAGTTAATGCTGTGTTTCCCCTTAGCTCCTTTGAGCCAGTCAACTCAACGAATATTTACTGAGTACCTTGGGGCAGGCCACTCTTTTGCACTGATTAAAATCAGTCATGGAGCCATCTTCAAGTTCTGGCTTCTGCCTTTTGCTTCTTCAGTCTTATGGCCAACACCCCAGCCCACTCCCCAGATGCACACATAGATGACTGACAGTTTTGCCTTGCATTCCTTCACCCCATTGTAGACTCAGAGGCAGAATTCCTTTCAGATGTTCCCCATCTCCTGCCACCCATTGGCCAAACTCACCTGAGAGAAATTAGGCAGGGAGCCCAGTGATATGATTCCCAGGAGATCAGCATCTCAGGAGATGGGCCTGTGTAGAAAGGTACTGAACAGGAGAGGGGAAGGCAGAGGGAAAATAATCTGCTCGCCTGCTAATTAATTTAGAAAACGAAAAATCATTTCCTCATGTTTTTCTTCTATTCTGAAATGTCTAAGGATGCCTCGCTGACCTTAGAGTGAAATAAAAATTTCTTTCAAAATCCTTGGCAGTCAGGCTCAGGCTTATCTTGCATTTTTGAAGATGTGTCCTCACTCTGCCACTTACTAGCTACCTTGGGCTTATTATTTAATTTCACGGGGACTTTATTTCCTCTTATACGAACAGAAAGATGCATATCTTTCTTGCAAATCTGCTGAAAGGTCAGAGTGGTCTTTGTGCTTTAAATCTGCCCTGCTAGTTTCTGCAAATTTCGGTCTCTGGAGTTGGATAAATCCCACATGAAACCTCATCATTTGACTCGTCACTGAGCTCTTACCTTCTCCATTTGTAGCCCCTATGCACGCCAGTAAATTCTTGTACATTTAAAAAAATTGAACTCAGTTAATCTGAGTCTCTTTCTAGTTTGACTGTCTTGATAACAGGCTATTCTTGACTTCTTTCTATGTCCTTGTTTGTTTCACTGTATTCACTTTTTACTCACTTTTATAGCGGCAATAATGGTATGGCTTGAGGGTTATCAGGACCATTAACTCGTCACACGAGTCCCTTCTTGATTATTAAATCAGAATTTCAATCATGCCGTAATTATACGATGCACTCAGAAAAAAATGATATGATAAAGAAAGATTTAAAACATACTATAGTAATTTAAAAATAATAGCGACAAAACTAAAGCAAGGTACACAGCCTGGGAAAGATAACAACTGATGAGTTGACGCCATTTATGTTGTATTTTAAATACACTACTCATGATTTCCTTCAGGGCCATACTACTCTAAAACATTGAAGGGAAAATAAGCAGGTATGGGAGAGAAATGAGGTTTGGAATGACCTTGGTATTTCTTGAGTAAATTGTTATGGATACGGCTCCCCCTAGTGTACTGAACAACACAGGTACCGCAGCGTGCAAAAGCCAAGCACAAGCTCAAGAGCTCAGCATTCTTATTTCCAATCTCCAGCTTTCTCTGAACAGCAGGCGATCTCTCCTTTGCCTCTCTTTCCCCGCTACTGCAGAACCAACCACCTTTCAGGGAAGAAAAGGGGCAGAAGTGCTTTATCCAATTTGATTTGAGCACTAATTGTCATGAAGTAGTGAATTGATCGGTGGTGCCCAAATAATATTGAAAAGCGCGGAAATATTACTTTAAAACAAGTTTCTACTTTCTCATGAGGTAGGAGAATGTGATTAGAGAGAATAAGCAAAGCTGAAAGGTGAGTCTTTGTTAATTCTTTTACTAAAAATGTTATTTGTCTCTGTCTTCTATTGATCAAAAGGTAAATCATCTGCAAATATATTTTCTTCAAGTAGGATACAAGGACCATTTGGAAGACCAAAAATAGAATCATGGCAGAAGGAAAGTACCTCTTCTAACAGGAAAAAGAATGACTTACATTAAAGCAATGTTTCCCAAAGCTTAATTTCTAGAACAGTAGTTCCCCGGGATGTAAATGGGTCTTAATAAGGGTTTCATGGCAAATAGTTTTGAGAAATGTGGGGTTCAATGCAGAGAAACTGATTTTTTTACTATAGCACTCCTTCAAGTCCTTAGTAAGCTCCTAAAATACCACTGTGCCGTGTGACATTAGACTCTGAACTGCAGCCTTTCTCAAATTGTTTCATATGATGATTTTTTCCCAGGCCCCTCTCATACACCTGGTTTGTGAATTATCCTTTGGGAATATGCACTGAATTAGAAATTCATTAGCTTTCAATCAAAGATGGAGAATAAGAAAATGTGCCAAAGGAGTAAAGAAAAGAGTAAATATGATACAAGCGGCAAATAAGGTGGTCGTAAGGAAGTTTGTGGTGTCATAACTTTCTCAAGCAAAACGTTAGCAATGCCACATACTGAAGTCTCAACCCATGGTCATCCCGTAGAGGGTCAGAAGGATCGACCATGCTGAACACATCAGCAGCCCACAAATCACTACCAGATTTCTCCCACAATGTCACAGCAGCGATGCCGCTTCTGAGATGAGAAACAAGACTCCAAAAAGTACAATATCCCATCTCACCATTAACGTTTCATTAAAACGTTTCCTTGTACACGGCCTGTATGAATTCACATGGATGTTTAGGCTCCTTATAGTTAACAGGATCACAGATACACAAGGTGCTTTTTAAAAGTCGGAAGCTGTGAGGTAAAGATGAACTCTGTAACTCAGCTAGATGAACTCCTCCTGAGTAGAGTGCCAGCGGAAAGTGAAAACCCACAGATCAGCTTGTCTAGGATAATGGCGTAGGCTAATAATACTAACTCACGTCCAGCAGAATATGCTTGTTCCTAACAGCTCAGTTCACATTTCAGCAGTGCTGCTTCCCACGGACTCCTTGGTACTCTGGGTGACTACATTTGCAGACGTGAGGGACCAGCAGCATCAATGGTTTGAGACTTATGTGTAATTCTATTCTCTCTTGCTGGGGACACAGCATTTTGTGCAGAGAATGAATGTTTGTCAGACCCAGAAGAATTGTGGCTCTTAGTCTCTTAGCATATGGGGGTGGAGGGTGGGACAAGGTTCATCCCAGAAGCAGCTCTTGCTTTTCAGCTCTTGCTTTTCTTCCTAATGCTTTCCAGCTGGGTTGACTTCAGGCACGGGGAGGTCAAGTGATTTACTCAAACACCCAGTGAAATAGACCAGCTGGGACTTGAACTTGGGGACTTTGCCAGTGCACAGCCCTTGTCCTAGTCAGTCAACTGCTCTGCTTCCTGGTTTAGCTGCCTCTCTAGTCGCACCACGCAGCCAGCAAGCTGTGTCTGGCGCAGCCTGTCCTCCCGGCTGTCTCTGCTCAGGACTGGAATAAGAGGCGTGTTACAAGTCGAGTCTGAATGTTCTGGCAGCACAGTGTACGGCAGATTGCTCCATGCCTGCTCAAAGCATACAGTGTCTGGCAAAAGCCAGATCGAAGATAGCTAAACTCACAGGCCAAGATTCCAAAAGGAAAAACTTAGCTCACATTTTTCCCTTGCAATGGTGATTTTTCTTCCCTGCCTTTCCTCCGCCCCCTTTCTTTTCTCTCTCTCTCTTTATTTTATTATTATTTTTTTAAAAGGGAATCCCCATGTTTACATGTTGAAATCCAAAATGCACAAGCGGTCAGTGCACAGTTCTGTGACCCATGAACATCTGTGGGTCTGGGTGTTCCCTGGGAATCCGTGGTGCCTGGAGCTGGGAGCCAAGCCTGCCCTACGCAGAAAGGAATTCTCAAGTGAGTGAAACAGTTGGTGGACGAGGAGGTCTGCGGGAGCTCAGGGCATCCGTGATCCTCTAGTTCTGGTTTCCCAGGAGCATGTCTGCACTCAACTTCACCTAGTTTTATGGGCTGCATATGACTTTATTTTTTGAGCTGGGACCATCTGAAATGCCTTACAGGAAGTAGCACGTGAACTTTCATTTCGCCGTGAAGAAAAATAAAACTTGGTAATCTAGATGGGCAGACATGGTTCAAGCCTATTTATCCAGAAAAATCTAGAATAAAACGTATTTATTTTGACATCTGTCTCTGAGGGCTTAAGTGATTGAAAACCAATAAGGCCTCCCTCTGTGGAAGGGAGTCCCCCAGCCATCTCTCCTAGGAGAGTCACACAGGGAGGGGGCTTCAATATGGCAGGTGGTACCAAGTGTGGCTGAATGTGCCTTATCGTTTCCCCTGTGGATTCTAGGACAGCGGATGGACTCTGGCTATATACACATTTTAAAGTCTTAATTTGATAAACACTCAAAGTTAATTGAATCCTCAATGGAAAAAGTATGTGATGAATTTGCATCCCCTTTCTGGACCTCGAGTCTCTCATTTTGAATAAGGCAGCTCTAGAGGTCTGTGATTTTACGCCAGCTCCTTTCCTGGTTGGAGTTTAGTTCCTCTGCTCTAACTTTCCTGTGTCATCGAGTGTTATGGGCTGAATTATGTCCGCATCAAATTTACATGAAGTCCTTACCCCTAATACCTCAGAATGTGACTATACTCGAAGACAGGACCTTTACAGAGGTAATGAAGTTCAAACGAACTCTTTAGAGTCAGCCTTACTCGAATATGACTGGTGTCCTTAACAAAAGAGGAAATTTGCACACGGACATGAGTGCGCACAGAGGAAAGATGACGTGAAGACACAGAGAGAAGACCGCCATGCCCAGGCCGAGGAGAGTGGACTCAGAAGAAACCAGCCCTGTGGGTGCCTTGATCTCAGACTTCCAGACTCCTGAATTGTGAGAAAATAAATTTCTGTTGTTTAAGCCATTCCGTCTGTGGGACTTTGTTATGACAGTCTAGCAAACGAATACACTGGGTCACAGCAAAATGACTTTTCTGAGCTGTGAAAGAAGTTCCACGTGTGTATGTGTATTTTAAATAGACTCTTAATATTGATTTTAGCTAACATATCTTTCCTTTTGCATGATATTCAAAATACTTTTAAAAAATTGGTTTCTTTGTCATCACATGGGAAGTAAATCACATTAGGAAAATGTATCCTCTTTACTTTTGCTTGAAGGGATTTTCACTGTTTTGACCCACAGAACTATTTTTCTAAATGGCTGTTGATTATCATTTTCGTTTTTAAAGAAATACTGCTATTTTCTACGAAATTCATTTAAAGCCAAATAACTCACTGGGTAAAACCTCGAGTAATAGCACATGTATAAAGAATATAGATCAAACAAGTAACTCCAGAGGTGGCACAGTCCAGCTTTTGTTTAGTACTTTTGCCTTTAAAGTTCCTGCAGAGTCAAACATCACGTGACTGGGTTACAGCCGAACAAATTAAATGTTAACGAAAAGTAACCACTTATCGCTTTGCTGTTTACGACTCTCAGAATCTTACTTGGAGTAAAGAGAGCATGTTATTACCAAAACGGATTTTTCTTTAATTTAGTACTAAGATTTCGATTCTTTTCCTTTATAGTCACGTGTAGTTGGAATGTAGTGTCCAGTCTCTAGGAGGCAGGGGGGTTCTCTCTCACCCTCTCTCCCTGTAAGTTTCAATTGATGTAGCAGTGAAATTTCCCAGGGACAGCATTTCTGGATCGAAACTGCTCCCTTGGGAGGTTAGAATCATCCAGCTCTTGAAACTTTACGTGTCTGAGAAAAAGATCAGCGTATATACTAAGATGCGTCGTGGCACATCCTTGCCTTCCTCTGTCACTGCAGACTGGCTGCCTAGGTCCTGCTATCAGAGGCTGATGGCTCCGGTGAAGCGCCAAACCAGCGGTGGGCATAGCAGTAAAGTCAGCAACTGTTGAGTGTGTTGTATACACAATTAGATGAATGAATAACTAGCTCATTTTTTTCAGCCAGTTTTTTGATGTCGTCTAATTATGAGAGTTTATAGAGTTTTAAAACTACATCTTTCCAAAAATCACATCTTGAGGCAAAAAGCTCGGTCAGTTATGGGAGCGGAGGGGCCCTGTGAGGAACTGCAGGCACTCTTATTCCAGGTATCAACAGAACGAAAAAAAAATGTCGACTTATTTATATTCATTTATTTACATGGGTAATGAATAAGTTAAGAAACACTTCATCTCAAACACAGATTGCTTTTATTTTAGCTAAGCTCATGTTTCAGTTCTATATATATTTTTCAGTTTCCATCAATGTCAAACACCATTTTTTTCTTTCTTCTTAAAAAAAAAAAAAGATTTACAAGCACTTTTACGGCACTCAAGGAAAGTAGGCTGAAGGTTCATAATAATAATTTTCCTTTTAAAAAACATCCATCAGACCAAAATAAAATCATTTTAATTAACTCCTTCCTGAGTAACTAAAACCTTGGAATGTGCTGAAAGGTTATAATAAATAAGGCAGTCAAAGATCAACCAGCTTAAAATGTATTTTTTTTTTAAATTAAACTATGTAAAATGTACAATATATTTCATGAAGTACAAACTGTGTCGGGCTCAGGGCCAAAGAAATGTTGTCATGTGCGCCGAATATACTGATGAAGTGCTTTGACTTTCAGGACCTAGAGGCTGTTTATTAGGACAAAATAACATGAAGAACCTGCAAGTCAATCAGTCAGCATCTTTCGTTGTGATGTTATAATGATCACTACTGACAAAAATGCCTTTGAACACACAGGTAGAAGTGCTCATGTGAACCTGCACTAAGAGATACATTTTTTAAAATGACCAATTGTCTGGGTGTTCCGACAATTGCAGAGAACTCTTAGCCAGCCCAACTTTATTTCCAGATAGTGAGATTGCACAGTGTGTAAACTAATTATCATTCTTTATATGCAATTTCATAGAAATGGCTTACAATGTACCAGACGGCAGTTCTTGTCTTTATTTTGAATATGATAGCTATTTTCTGGGTTGCTTTTTAAAGCGTGTCTAATAGTAGGGCCCTGTCTCTGAACAGAACAAAAGATATTTCCTCTCCTAAGAATATTTCCCTTAATTATTTCCTTGCCCTAGTTTTCCGAAGCAGAAAGGAGGCTCACAAGTGGCCAAATGCTGGACTTTGTGCCTCTGTGGTCCCAGCCTTCATTGGACTCCTGCGGGATGGAAGCTTCTTAATACATCTCATGATAAAGTAGCTTAATGCACACTTGACAGGTTCCAAATGACTCGCTTTATATCTTGGCTACTGTCCAATTTTAGTGAATGAAGAAAAACATTCTAGAGACTTGTTGGTTTCTGAAAAGTAGAAGGTGTGTAGCTTGCGTAAAGTTAGAGTCTTATTTACTATTAAGTATTCCCAACTCACACTTTGACAGTGCTCTGAAATGCACATGAAGGAGACGAAATTTGTTGCATGAATCCTGCCGGCCACCACCACCTGCGCCAATGCTTCTCAGTTGGCTGTACATTATCCACTCAAGAGTATATGTATTTTTGGAGGAGGACGGGCGGTAAAGATGAAAACATTTCAGAATCCAAAGCAACAGGTTTCTAATGATTGAACCAAGGCATCATGGATAGATGACAGGTGATGGGAATGGGATGGAGAGGGAATATTTTGGAGATATGACACTGACTAACATCTACTCAGATCACTTGGAAGGCAGACACCTATCATAGAGCTGGTCAAGCAATCTCTTACCCAGATGCTCTTGCTTCTTCTCTTCTTGATGTCCTAGTAAGGGTTCTCAGGAGTGAGCTACTTCCATAAGAAACGGGACTATAGTTTCACTGCTGCCTGCACAGAACTCAGTACCTCTTCTCACCAAAAACAGGTACGTCTTAAGGGACTAGAAGGTGAAACATACTAGGTACTATGGGACCCAACTGGCCAGGGATGTGCCTGATGGATTATGCATTGTCTGTGGTCAGGATTAGAACTTCTGCCATCGGTCAAAGTCAGAGCCAAATTGGGTTATCAGTTAAAGCAATGCTGGGGAAAGAAGTGTTTCATATGGAGTGCAAAGGACATGACCATGCCATTTTCCTATGCCACGTGACCTCTGGAGCTGATCGGCCTTGCCTACGCTCTTCCTTACACAGCAAACAAATTCTTTTTCCTGCCACGTGACTTTGAAATCTGTCAGAATGGTACTTGGAATGTCTCGATGGAGCTCTCCATGCACTTTGACCTTGAAAGATAGGGCTCTGGACTGGTTGGGGTGTGGCACAAGCTGACTTGCTCTTTCAGAGATAATAAGTATGCTGCTCTTGGTGAAAGTGTCCCCTGAGATGGACCAGAGGCAGACTTCTACCCACGTGGGTAGAAACCACTTGTCCTGGGACATCCTCCCTTTTGATGTCCTTATCTGCTTACCTTCTCCTCTTAGATCCTTCTGGAGTAGATACCTTGGTGTCTGAAGTGGTTTTGTATTTCTACTGAAATATACGAGTCTGGATGTTTCCTACCACTGAGGTAATATTTTTACAAGTCATTTTACAAATGATAACTTATTGGCCCACAGGCTATATTTCTCCCCACCATCTCTCATTATACTAGGAGAAAACAGCTCTTTTATGATGAGATGCCTTGTGATGGAGTCATCTAGTGTACCTAGGAAGGACCCAAGGAACCAGGAAAACACAGAATAAAATTAAACAAATAAAACCCGCAAAACCGGGCATTTCCCAACGACCCCAACCTGTGGGAATGTTTTGTTCTTTTTAATGCAGCCGAGCATTAATTTAGTCCCTTCAGGATTTTTCTTCCCCAAACAAAAAACTTTCTGGAAAAGGGAGATAAAGCCATCGGAGTCAACGCCGTGCTGGCATCACCTCTTATAAATATCTTCGAGCCACTTCTCGTCATCCTGTTCATCATCATCGATGGGCTCTTCTGTTTCCAGTGGCGTGGGAATGAAGAACTGGGGTCTCAGCGAGGTCTTGCTGATGCGAGACTTCAGTCCGAACTTGCGCTTCAGCAGGTGGAACTGCTCCTTGACGTAGTGGTAGAAATCGTACTCGTATCTCATTCGCTGGTAGAGAATCTGCACGGCCTCGGGGGAGGGGACGGTCTTCCTCACGGTCACAGTCATGTTTCCAAGTTTTCTATGCTCTGAAAAAGAATTGGGGTGCACATGAGCAATCGTCTGTTAGGCTTTAGCTTTAAAGAAATAATGGTGAGGCCGGATTATAACCCGCATCACACTGGTAGCTCCTAAAGAAAGGAATTCAACAGTCAAGGACTAGAAGGGAAAATATCAACTCATGTTGATATTAACACCTAGAATATGGTGAAATCTTTCCAACAATATTTGGACAGATTTCACCATATTCTAGGTGTTAATATCAACATGAGTTGATTAAACATGAACCAACTAACATCCTTTTCATGGGATGTGAACTATGCAATTTGACCACAATTCGGTTGTTAACTATAAGTTATACTTTCTTTTGTACAGCAAAATCTACCCATTTTTCATCTTTTATTTTCTGTTACACACCTTAAAGGGCTTTGCTTTCCGAAGGAAGCACAGAAAAAGTTGCTTCGCCACTTTCTGATCATCTTGTTTTTATTTTAAAATATTGACATCTATTATTGATAGTTTGATACAAAATCCATTTGCATTTTTCATTCCAGCAAGGCATTTGGTGAGAAAAATGAAGGACTATTAGATTCTTTAAATACAATTTTAACTGTAGTAAATTATAAATGGTATTTTTCTTGTAAAATATATAACTAACATCTGTTTAATTTTATACTAATGCTTAATAACATTGAAATGTTATATATATACATTATATATTTACACGATGAAATTTTAATCATTTTAAAGTGTACATATTGGAGACATTAATTACAGTCAAATACGATGCAACTGTCACCACTGTTTCCACAATTCCTTCATCACTCCACAGGGAAACTCTCTATCCATTAAACAATAACTCCCTCTACCCCTCCTCCTTCAACCACTTTTTCCCGGGACACATTCCGTCTATGAATTTGCCTATTCTAGGTACCTCATATGGGTAGAATCTTAGAATATTTGCCCTTTTTTTGTGTTTGGCTTTTCTCACCTAGCATAATGTTTTCAAGATTTTTCCATGTTGTTGCATGTGTCAGTACTCCATTCCTTTTGATGGCCGAATAATAGTCCATTGTATGGATATACCACAATTTGTTTATTCATGTAGCCATTGATGGACTCTTGGGTCTTTTCAACCTTTTGGCTATGGTAAAGAGAGCTGCTATATTTGTGTGTATTTGTTTGAGTCCCTATTTTTTAATTCTTTTGGGTATACTATACCCAGGAGTGGAATTGCTGGCTCATATGGTAATTATACGTTTAACATTTTCAGGAACTACCAAACTTTTTTCTTCAGTGGTGAACCACTTTATATTCCTATCAGCAATGTATGAAGGTTTCAGTTTGTCCAAATCCTCTTGTTCAATTGTTCTTTTCTATTTTCAAAATAATTTATAGCCATTCTAGTAAGTGTAAAGCGGTATCTTCATTGTGGTTTTGACTTTCCTTTCATTAGTGACTAATGATGTAGAGCATGTTTTCATATGCTTGTTGGCCATGTGTATATTTTTTGGAAAAATGTCTATTCAAGTCCTTTGCCTATTTTTGAATTGGATTGTTTAATTTTTTGTTGTTAAGCTGTGAGTGTTCTTTACGTATTTTGAATATTCTGCATATATCAGGTATATAATTGGTGAGTTTTTCTTCCATTCTGTAGGCTGTCTGTTTTTTACTCTGTTGATAGTTTTCTTAGATGCACGAAAATTTTTAATTTTACTAAAGACCAATTTATTTACTTTTTCTTTTGTTCCTTATACTTTGGTGTTATATTTAAGAAACTGTTTTAAAACTCAACATCATGAAGATTTGCCATGACGTTTTTATCATTTTTATTTAAAACTTTTGTCACCAAATTTGAATAGGTACAATATTTATAGATATGGTTCCAAATGGCTGCTTCCAAAATCAGATTCATGCAACAGGACAAACATTTGTCATTTTTGAGGGTATATAAGGTACTCTGTGAAACTTCCAAAAGCCAGTCTAAAGAAGGAATTTTAAAAAGTTCTCTGAGTAGTAATGGCCTCATTGAAATAAGGGTATTGCTTTTCAGATGAAGTCTCTTAAAAGGCATAATACACATTTGGATATATCAGTTCTAAAATTTTTGTTAAAGAACTTGGCATAGTCTCTTCTAAAATAAGTTTATGATAGAACATTTTATAATGTCTGTTCTCTTTGCAAATATTAACTATAGCTAACCTGAGGCAAGACATGTTTATAGGCTTTAAATATAGATATCTTCTTTGTGTTTTTAAAACACAGAATTTAAAAATATCATATTAAAGACAGACAAGGCACACAAAGTTTTAAGTTAAACATTGAGAGGTACAAGAAAAATAATTTACTCATTTGCAGATTTCTACAATCTCTCTTGGAGCACTCTAAATCGTGTGGGGGTTTTATTTTCTCATACAAAAAAAAAATATTAGGATCCTGTGATTTTAAAATACATTTTTTAGTTAAACAATTTGACCCAACCCATTCCAAAAAGAATGTAAATAACTTTACAAAAATATATATGTTGCAATTACCTAAATAGTTCAAAAAACTTGCCAAAGGGTGAATAAAAGTAGGAAAGAAAAGAGGAGACAGTTCTGTGTTGGGGTAATTTTCCCCACCTTATGTGGAAGGATCTCCTAGAATAGTGTTTCTGCCTCTTGCCCTAGCCTCTCCTTCAGGAAGGCATGCCAGGTATGAGGGCCAGAGGGCTTTTTCTGATGTGCATTTGGGATAAGGGGTTGAGATGCTAACCCCCCTGGGGGGGAGAGTGCTCTAGTCTGCAGAGAGTTCACATCCTCCTGCACAGGAGGATGAGGGCATCCAACCATGCCTGTGACTCAGCAGGTAAGTTCGTCTAACTCAGGATGGAATGTTATCAGTCCATTTCTCTTCACACATGAGCTGCATTCTCCTACCTAGCTTAGTTGGTAAGAAAGCTGACATTTGGATCTCTATCTATCCGTCTCCAGTGTCTATTTCTCAATTAGTTTAGAACCCAGGCAAGGGGCAATGGGTGTTATTTATTAGCCCCCCACACCCCAATATTGAGTAACACAAAATGCACGTTGTAAAGTTCTAACTACTTATACAGCAGGTAGGTCGAGAGCTTGGCTTTAAACTTTCCAGCAGCCAACAAAGATTTTAACATTATATATCGCTCTTCATTTAAAATAATCTACATCTATTCCTACTTATAAAACCATAGAGAAATATCTTCTATAAATTTTCAAAAGAAAAAAAAACTATAACAGAATTAGCAACATTTAAATAACATCCTTAGAGTAAATTCAGCCATGAGTTTCATGGGTAACAGAGAAAAATGGTAAGGTCCAGGTACTCTACTCTGGTTTGATCAGGGAACGCACTACAGAAAGTTCAGAGGAGAGGTTCTTAACCCTTCTGAAACCTGACTAAAGCTCATGCTCAGGGAGACAGGAGGGTCTATGGACCTCTGGAAGCCCACATATGAACATCTTAGACTTTTACAGATCCGTTAAGAATCCCTGATTTGGAGAAATCAATAAATTGCATTTCCTTCAACAATCTTTCGTGTATCTTACTTATTCTAATAATTATTAGCCCCCAGTGTAATTGAGAAATACTGGAGTTAGTACTTTATTTGCTGGTCAGGTGTGTAGTCATAAACATTGCAACATCAAAGAGGGGAGGGAGTACTTGATTTATATTTCATGAAAGGGGAGGGGCTTAGCGGTGCCTGGAACTTCAACAGAGGCTTGCTTTGGAGAAAGACTCAAAGGAGTAAGCCTAGGGGATCCTAGATCTTTGTAAAGAAGTAACTTGGGATCTGCTTTCATGCATCAAAGCTCTTTACGGTTGAAACACCATTTTACTAAAAATAATGTGCAGCAAGTGTAATACTGACCACAAAACTGTCCAAAAAAAAAAAAAAAGGCATTCATTGAATTTTTAACCTAGAGCAAGGTAACTTCCTAGATGAGTCTATAATTTGGATGCAAAATGTTGGTCTCCATAATGGATTGAGTTGACTTGTTGTAAAGGGTTATCAAACCAGTAACATTTGAGGAAGATTTAAAAAAAATGATAGCATGATGAATTTATACATTTCCCTCTGTGAGTATGATTAGGTAACTGGGTCAATTGCTACAAAGTTACTCTTAGCTCATCACAAGAAAACTCCTTCCCTGTCAATTTTTCTCAATGGCCGGGGATGGGAGAGTTGATGGGTGAGCAGAGCAGGTAACCAACAAAAGTGATACCATGTCATTAAAGCACAAGGGAAAAGAGGATATATTTACAACATTAGTTAACTGATTTGCCAAGAGATGGTAATGGTCCCAGCTGAGCCTGAGTCCTTGTGGTGTATTTTTATAGTAACAGCTACATTTAGTGAGGACTAAGATGTACTAAACATTAAACTAAGCACTTATACACACAATTTTATTTAATTCTCACAATAACCCCTCAATGGAAAAGTCATGTTATAGATGAAGAAGCTGAGGCTGAGCAAGACTCCTGACTTGTTCAAGGTCATGCAGCTGGAAAGAGGCAGAGGCAGGAAGGTCTGCATGATAATCAGTTACTGCGTTTTAGCTGTGTTGCGTCTAGTTGCAGAAAGGTCAGCAAACTTACCATCGTTCCTCACATAGTTCTCTATAAGCAAAGGAGCATGATGGAGCTGGGCCTAGAGCCTACTATGCCTAGCTTTGACCGAGGAGCCCAGACTTGCAGTAGATTTTGTAGGAAACAAGCAAGAATTTTAGAGGGAATGGCTATTGTGCTTATAATTTGAAGGAATAAAAAGGTTGATTTAGAAAGGAAAATTGGATTAGACCATCTCTGAGTCCAATCATAAAGTCAATATCCATAGAATCAGTGATGGAAACCAACACAATCATGATCTGGAGAGTTACTCTGTTCCAGGAAAGCTTTCATTGGGTGATTATTTAGCTTGAACTTGTAATTATGTGTTTCTAGTTGGAAACATTATTCAGAAACCCAGTCAGAAATTGACCTGAGATCTAGATGTCTGGGAAAAGTCAGCCTTCTTGCCATGACCAACGTCTGAACTTCCTAGTGTTCTCCATCACGTGATTTCTGCTGACCCCACTTGGATCGCCTTACGCTGACTTCTGTTATCCAACTTTATAAGGTAATGAGGGATCTCTAATAGGATTTATATTTGGTAAGATCCCAAGTGGCCTTTCCAACCAAATTTTAATTACACATCACCTCACTATGTTGATGAAAGTGTTTTGGCTACTTGGTAGTACTCGTCAGAACAACCACTAGGAAACTTGAGTTCTGTGCTAGAAAACTCTACAGAGAGAACAGACATTTAAGGTAAGAGAAAAGAAAAAAAATTTTCATTTGTGGCAACAAGACAAAGTTCTTTGAAAGATCCTTTTTTCAGATAGCAACAGATCATCAGCTGTATTTCAATGACCTCTGTCCTCTTTACGCTTCTCAGCCCCGGTCTAAATCCGGGGCTTAGAGCAGTGACAGCTAGTTCAGAGGATTCTTATGAGAGCTAATTTTTCACTAAGCTCCAATTTTGCAATAATATCCGGCTCTCGCTTCATCCATCTATCTCTTTTCTCTCTGTCTCCCTGTCACTCCACTTTCTCTCTTCTTCATTGTCAACCTCACCTCAACTGGCTCTTTTCCACTAAAGTTCGCATGTGCTCAAGTCTCTCCATTCTTAAATAAAACCCTTGTCTCCATGTCTCCCTCCTCTTTCATCTTCTTTTCCTCCTCTCCATCACAGCCAAACTTCTTAAAGAGTTGTCTGAATTTGTTACCGCCAAAATTTCAACTTATGCACATGACCGAACCCATCGAAACCCCGTTTATGTTCCTTCAATGCTCTGTTCAAATTACTCTTGCTCCCTTATTGATAATTCAGTGGACATTTCTCAGGGCTTCCATCGCTGCTTAGCATGACCTTACACACCGTTGGCTCCATCTCGAAACCCTCTCTTCCTGTGGTGTCTAAAATAGCATTTCCCTGGTTGTTCTAGTCTGATTGTTCCCCTTCAGCTCTCTACACCCAGTCCTCTTTCCCTGCCTGTCCTTTTAATGCCAGTGCTTCCCAGGGCTCTGATCTAGGCTTCCTCCCTTCTCCCTTACTCTCTGGGAGGTATCACCTAACCCTCTACCCTTTAGTGTTCGTACCTCTGTGGACACAAAACCAAAAGCTTATATGAAATGATGACAGCTTTTTGGTCATTTTGTTTTTCCCAGAGCTGAAAAATTTAATAGGAAAGTTAATGATATTACCAGAGGGTTATGTCATCGTCAGAAATAGGAATGCTATTTTGTGACAGGAGAAGCAGAGATTCAGATTCGACCGATGTTGATGGCGAACACTTACGGGCTTGGATTATACCCACCTGAATGTTATTTAATATTCCAAATAACCCTGTGAGGTGTCATGACCCCTCTTTTGCAGATGAGGAAATAAAAGCTCTGGAAGGTTCAAAGACTTACCCAAGGTCACACAGCTAGTAAGTTAAGGGACAGAGCTGGAATTTGAGCTCGGATTTGCTTTGGTATTGAGGTTTCTGATCAGTAAGTGCTGGGTCATAACTAGTAAACTTTCGTGAGCCTGTAGAAAATTATCACCTTCATATGGAAAGACTAGAGGGCACTTTGGCTTGTAGCATTAGTAAAGAATTTTTTAAATCACATTTCAAAGACATATGGTTATGTGTCTTGCTGTACAATAATAAGTTCTATGGAAAAGTCATTCTATTGCTAAGTATTTTTGTAAAATGCCAGACTTTCCCTCCAAACAAAACAAAATTACACGAACTGTGGAATCAGTCTCTCTCCAGATTGCCGTAATAGCAGTTCTAGAGGAAGTGGTTAGGGTTTTTTGGGAGACCGTTGTTATTTCAGCCACAAAACAATCGTACTTTAAAAATCAATACTTATTATTAGCATCCTTTAGGAAGTGAAGTAGCCCTCAATAGGTGAGCAAATACCATAGAATATAACCATCAAGAAGTAAAGACCCTAACCCCATGAGTATCTTTGGAAATTAGCAGAAACTGTGAGATGACTTTAAGGGGCTCACGTCTCTTATGTCCACTGGTGAATATTTCAAAAGGAAAAGACAAATACAGAGCCCGTCCATTAAGGCAGAGATGGCAAGAAGGCAGCCTGAGATCTGACTGGCAGACTGGGTGTTATTTGGCCCATAGGGTATTTTTTTTTTTTAGAAATTGACTTAGTTGTTGTAAGACTTGGTCTATTTCACATGGAAATCTGGATTTCTGGCTTCTCTCAAAGTGAGGCACTTTTCTTCTGGAGCTGAGTATAGCTGCTCCCCGAGAGAGGCCAGTTCTCTCCATTTGTCTCAGATTCTAAATGCCAGTTCATTCTGTTATATTACCTGTCTGGCTGCTATAGAAATTTGAGTTTTATGCTTCTGTTTTAAAGGTTTTGAAATTCTGGGTTTCAGAAAGCTGGAGAGCATGTGCTTTGTGTCAAAATTAAGGCTTCAATTAGGCCTTATTTGCGTGTCCAATGTCAGCTTCCTTCCCTTTTCCTGCACATATATATTGAAAAATTTTCTGTACCAGACATAAGAATTATAAACAGTGAATGGGACATCACCACCACCACCACCACCACCATCATCATCATCATTATCATCATCATCACCATCATCACCACCACCACCACCATCATCATCATCATCATCACCATCATCATCATCATCATCGCCATCATCATCATCATCATCATCGCCATCATCATCATCATCATCAGGCATTTTTGAGAGCTTCCTCAGCACAGGGACTGTGAGATATCTAAAATGCATTTAATCCTTACCATCCCCCCCAGTGAGGTAGGTTCTCTTATCACTATTTTATAGATGTGACACTGGATAACTTGCCCGAGGTCTCACAGCTGGTAAGTGGCGAAGCCAGAAGAAGTTGGGTCTGCAACCATCTGACTACTGAGCCCAAGATCTGTATTCTTCATGTTGCTTACTGTTGAATGGGGCTAAGGGTGTAAGGGGAGACTCCTTTCTCACAGCCTAGTCACCATGGGGGCAGATAGGGCATTTCACTCTGGCATCAACATTTCCTCTTCTCGGTCAGAAATCCCTAGTGGAGAGACCAAGCCTAATGGGGTTGTTTTTATTACTCTGCATGGCGTTGGGTCTTTCATAACCATTATTTGACTTTTTGATCATGTAAAGCTATTATATGTGAAAGTCTGAGAGTATAGGGGAGGTGTGTGTGTGTGTGTGTGTGTGTGTGTGTGTGTGTGTGTGTGTATGTGTGTGTGTGTTTCAACCAAAAGATAGAAAACTTTTAGGAGGCCTCTGAGGCACTATCAAACTTCTGAAAAAATTTCTCTGGATTTATTTTCTTAACAACCCCACCAGTTTAATGTAGCTCTTCTCCTGATGAAGTTTGTCATGCTGAGAAAGCTCGGAATAGAGCTCATACCTCATTCATCTTTGTACTTCGATAGCTCAGCACCTGGGGAAACACAGCACCCTCTGTACATGCTCGTCGAGTGAATGGAAGGAACTACCAGAAAGAAGAGAGTGTTGTCAGACCCGAAGAAGGCTTGGCTGTGTCTGTGAGGTACAGACATAGCCAAGTGGGAGCAAAGGCATTATCTGAATGTGCCTAATACAAAATTCCCAAGAGACCCATGAATGCTGGGTCTCCCCTCACATGCGGGATTTTTCAACTCCCTCTATAAATTTCAGTGTTTAGCTTTGTGGTCCAGTTGCCTTTTTGGGATGATAGTGCTGGCCATGGCAGGTGCTTCTGCCCCTGTTCTTTAATTAATAAATACATGTTGGCGAAGAGAAGCTATGGTTTCAGGATGCTTTTGAATTTTTTCATTTTTCTTATTAATCATTAAGGACTAGCCAAAGAATTCCCTTAATCACTTTCCTGATAATTGCAGAAAATTTCCTCAAAGTAGGCACTGGTTTTGAGCTGAGAAATGATCATAGAAGAAAACAAATAAATAAACAAACAAACAAACACCAACCTCTGACTTTTCTATGTGAATAGCAAAATAAAGATTGTTTTTCCATAGAGACATGTCCACAGCCAGCTACAGAGTCAGGACTGA
>NW_011888805.1:649773-660878 GCF_000151845.1 Pteropus vampyrus
ACTCTGGCATCAACATTTCCTCTTCTCGGTCAGAAATCCCTAGTGGAGAGACCAAGCCTAATGGGGTTGTTTTTATTACTCTGCATGGCGTTGGGTCTTTCATAACCATTATTTGACTTTTTGATCATGTAAAGCTATTATATGTGAAAGTCTGAGAGTATAGGGGAGGTGTGTGTGTGTGTGTGTGTGTGTGTGTGTGTGTGTGTGTGTGTGTGTGTGTGTGTGTTTCAACCAAAAGATAGAAAACTTTTAGGAGGCCTCTGAGGCACTATCAAACTTCTGAAAAAATTTCTCTGGATTTATTTTCTTAACGACCCCACCAGTTTAATGTAGCTCTTCTCCTGATGAAGTTTGTCATGCTGAGAAAGCTCGGAATAGAGCTCATACCTCATTCATCTTTGTACTTCGATAGCTCAGCACCTGGGGAAACACAGCACCCTCTGTACATGCTCGTCGAGTGAATGGAAGGAACTACCAGAAAGAAGAGAGTGTTGTCAGACCCGAAGAAGGCTTGGCTGTGTCTGTGAGGTACAGACATAGCCAAGTGGGAGCAAAGGCATTATCTGAATGTGCCTAATACAAAATTCCCAAGAGACCCATGAATGCTGGGTCTCCCCTCACATGCGGGATTTTTCAACTCCCTCTATAAATTTCAGTGTTTAGCTTTGTGGTCCAGTTGCCTTTTTGGGATGATAGTGCTGGCCATGGCAGGTGCTTCTGCCCCTGTTCTTTAATTAATAAATACATGTTGGCGAAGAGAAGCTATGGTTTCAGGATGCTTTTGAATTTTTTCATTTTTCTTATTAATCATTAAGGACTAGCCAAAGAATTCCCTTAATCACTTTCCTGATAATTGCAGAAAATTTCCTCAAAGTAGGCACTGGTTTTGAGCTGAGAAATGATCATAGAAGAAAACAAATAAACAAACAAACAAACAAACAAACACCAACCTCTGACTTTTCTATGTGAATAGCAAAATAAAGATTGTTTTTCCATAGAGACATGTCCACAGCCAGCTACAGAGTCAGGACTGAGTGCAGACAGACTCTTCAAGGCTTCCAGGCTTTGTACTTGCCCTGAGGAGCAGTGGCAGGGGCCCCATGGGGCCACTGTGTCTCTGAATGGGAGCTCTTTTTATACCTCTGAGCCGCGATAACATAAAAATCTGTAATATGTAATAGGTAGAGGAAAAAAACGCAAGAATATAAAGAGGTCAGTAGAGAGGCGGTTGAGTTGGGTCAGCTTTCTGCATTATTAACATTTTACAGATAGTGGTATAAACAGCTCAGCCCATCAGAAGTGCATCCCCTTCATTAGCACAGAGCTCTCTGAATTATTGTGTTTTCACATACTCCCTGATTCACTCCCACAGTTCTCACAGCAACCCATTTTACCTAAGGGCCTAAGAGGTCACCAGACCGGCTCAAAGTTGTATGACTAGTTAAATGACAATCGTAAGACTAGAAAGTGGGTGTTCTGATTCCCGGTCTAGCATCTTTTTGCTACATCTCTGGCTGTTAATTTCCAAATTGAGTGGAAATCTATAACCACCCACTTCTCTCTGCCGTGTGTGTATTCTGGCATTAAGGGGATCAGTTGAAAAGAAGGGCTTGAGTGTTCTAAGTCAAGGGGAATGCTTTGGTAAGTCTGGGAGGATCTGGTGAAAAACTTGCAAGCCAGCAAAAATGTTTTCAGACTGAAAGGGACTGTGTCTTATTCAGTTTGAGTTCCCCAGCACCTAGCTCCTGGCATATAACGACCGTCAATAAAGGTTTGTTGATCTGAAACTTGGACGTTAAATCCATCTCTAAGACTGGATTAACCCAAAGGGCAACTTTGGTGTTATCTGTACATGTGTTGTTTTTGCTAAGTTCTTTCCTTTGTCGAGGGTCCTTTCTCAGCAAACTTTCCATTTCTAGAAATGCAATTTCTTCAGGGAAGGCTGATGTAGGAGTTTGGGATCACGGGTCACTCTGGAGAGGTAGTGGCATCTGCTTTTCTTAGCTATTTTGTTGGCAAACACTATATTATGGCAACAGGTCACTTACACATACTTAGCAAAGCTTAAGAAATACTGTGATAAGGGATGTTGACCACAAACATAAATATCTGTGAAAGACAGAATAGACACAGCGACCCCGAAGTTACGGAATTTATGTCATGTGCGTTACTTACCATAGCTATTAACTAAAGAAATGCAAACACATTTGAGGCAAAAAGACATTTGCGTGACCTATTAATGCTGTCCAATTACTTAACTTGCTATTATTTTTGGTATTTCTGAATGCTGTTTCTCCATTAGCAGAAGAAAATGTTTTATTTAGCAGTAACACATTTGTTCAGATCACATGCACCTGATTCAAGTACGAAGGGCTTTTCAGTGAATATAATTTAGACTGTGGTGCTTTGGCCAGTCTTGAACACTCCCTGGTGGAGAGGCCAGGACATCGAGCGCATCCTCAGAAAGCTGGTGTCTCAGGGAGAGACTGCAATAAAGTTTCCACCGTGCTCTTGGAAACACACCTTCGCTCAGCACAAGCACACAGGCTCTGGTTCCCCAACTTTCTGCCCCTCCTAAGGCATCCCTGAGCAAACACTGGGAGCTCAGCTTGTGCATGTGGTGGTCAGTATCGTCCACCAGGAAACGGTCTGTGCGCACGACTGGGCAGCGACAAGCATGATGCGCGCAACACTGGCCTCGAGCTGAGGCTATGAACGGGTTTTGCTTTACTGTCCAAGATCTGGACATTTCTGCAAAAGCAGTGGCTCTTTCTACCTCTGCTGCATTGACACTATGTTTGGTCGGGTTCAGAACTCTTAAAAGTCCCTTTAACGTAAATAAAAAGGAGATCACAGACCTGCCCCATGAAGCCCCCCTTCTCACCTCTCTTCATCTGTCTAACATGCATAATGGAAAAACGATGTAGCCTTGGCTCTGGGTCAAAATAAACAATCTGGAAATACCGTGTAAACCCAGCTGCTGGAGGACAGAGGCCCCACTTTACAAGCTCTGAGATGGTTAACCATATGCAAAATAACAAAACCTCAGCACCGGACTTGCAGCCTAGGCTGGTGCTGGGCTGGTTTTGGCATTCCTTCCCTTGATCTAAGTGAAGCACATTCCACGCTGACCAAAGACCCCTTTCCCCACCATCTGAGTTTGTCTGAACCTGGTCCAGCAGCAATTATGCGCGAGAAATAAATACAAGTTGAATAACAAACAGAAGTGGGGCCAAAGTTTACCACTGGAAAAAATAAGCATCGTCAAAAGATAAGCATCGACTCTTTGGCTTCAGGGGAGCTGAGTGGTGATCAACAAAGATGCCCGGCTGTTCTAAAAATCACTCTGTCCAGAGACCTGTGGTTTACTAATCTCAGGTTAGATTACATCCAGAGACTTCCAGCACACTAGGGATGAGGCATACTTTCTCAGGTGACAAGTGTGATGAAAGTCAAGGTCAGGTGGAGTGGGGCTGGGGCATTGGTGAGTATGTGGAAAGCTTCGTGGATACACCGCCCACGGCCACTCCTGCGGACCCCACACTGTGCTGGCGACTCCCGAAACCGTGTGAACACGATGCTTGTCACAGATAGAGTAAACTCATTTCCTGAATTATATGGGGAGGCCACACAGTTCAAACACATGCCGCTCCCCTGCAGCTGCCTGCACCGGAAATAAATGTGTGTCACTGCGGCTCACAGCGATGTGTTGGTCTGAAAGGGCCAGCGTTTGATTCGCCACTCGAATGATCGATGGCATGTTAAGACCAGCTTCTTGGAGGTATGGCAATTAGGGGAGAGGAGAACAAAAGGCACTTCATGGCTCACTCCGTGCTTGGGGTTGGTAAAGCAAACAGAGGCTATACTCCCCCACCCTATTTTTTTGCAACCTTCTTTTTTCAGATCTGGAAACATAAATAATTAAAAAATAAATCAAGCTCACTTTGAATTTCAAGAGAACCTTTTCTCTATGCAGCCAAGTGAAAGTTACATGATTTACTTTTTTTTTTTTTTTTTAAATGCCTGTTAAGTGCTAGGCTCCTTTGATGCAAGAGAATGAAGCCTTTATAATGCTCTCCATTTGCTTTGATTTTTGGAAGCAGAAGCAGGACAAAAGAAACCAGGGAGAAAAGTTATTGACCTGTGTGGAGTGGGTCAGGAGGGCTCGCAAAGGCCAGAGCGCTGGACCCTCCGGAAGGGCAGCGGGCAGCCAGTCCTGCAAGCAGGCACGCATCTTCCAGATACAAAGCACAGGCGGATCCTGACCCCACCAAATGGTGAGGTGAGGGCGTCCCAGCAGAGAGGCTCCCAAGTTACTGCCTGGGCAATCCAGCTCCACACTACTTATCCTCAGTGCCCGAACTGCCGAGGGCTGGGGGTAGAAATGACATATTTACTTGCCTGGCTCCCATTTGCTTATTCATCAGCTCTGCACTGAGCAGCTAAGCATGATTCTAGGAACTAAGAGAACTGCTAAAAGCTGCAAACATACTCTGCCTCCTCGAGGAGGAAGCATGAACAGTAGAGAGAAACAAGTGTACAATCCTTCCAATCACTTCCCAGGCAATGCTTAATTCGGGCTTCCAGGAAGGGCTTCTCTCCACTGGAGGAGGGATGCAAAGGGGTACGGATCACCAAGGGGTGGGCATTGAGGGCCATCTTTTGTGCCCTTCAGTAGGACCAAGCGAACACCTTGCCGGACAAAGTAAATGTGCAGTGAACGACCTGGGGAGCCAACACCCGCAGAGACCGAACAGAGATGGGAGGGGTTGGTGGCAGGGCTCTCAAACCTGCATTTTTAATTTGCACCCCAGATGATTCTGGTGCAGGAGCTGTCCAACCACGCTCAGATACTAACTTAGAATTCAACACGAGAATAATAAACCTCCTGTTAGCGTTCGTTATCAACAAGGCTGGGAGAGGCCTCAAAGCTCACCCCACACTGTGCAGTGAGCAATCGGCCCTCTGGGGTCAGCTGGCTCCAGCTCCCTGCTTTCTCTGCTGCCCTGGTTCCCTGGTCGGAGGGCAGTTTGCTCTCGTTTCCTTTCTCCTCAGCTTTGGCATCATGACCCAAATCATCCAAAGCTGATCTATTCCTTTGAAAGCAATTACACACGCATGCTTCCTCAACATAGCATTTCGCTATTGAAATATTAGTTTGGGCATGAGAATGGCAATAACAGAAGGGTTTACTTTCACAGCAACAACTGAACCAAACATTTTTGTTTGCAAATATCTACTTCAGAAAAAACAAAAAACAAAAAACAAAAACTCTTACTGGAAGACTTATATAGCATTGTTAATAAAATGTATTTCCTTGTTGGAAATACATTTTTTATTAGAAATCCTTATCGAGAAATGCGTTGTTGTTGCTTTTCATATTTTTGCTACTTTATTTGGAATCCCATGGTGGATATCCTTACCATCACCGATGAGGACATCCTGATCACATGGATTGATCCGACCAAAGAATATTAAGAGAAACACTAACTCAGTATTTCTGTCCAAATTTCTTTGGCATCTGACAGTCTCATAAGCTCTGCTTTTACTTCATATGCAAGATTCTTCTTTTCTATTCCTCACAGCCTGTGTGGTGTTAGCAGGCCTAGGCTACTTCTCTTACAAACATACACACATGCATGCACACACACATGCACTCACACACGGAAGCACACATGCACGCACACCCTTTGACAGGGAAGAGGCCCCTCTCCCGAAATCACACTGCACTGTCTAAATCTAGCCCCGATGATGTCGAAGCCAGCCGCTGACACCTGCAGTCACTTCGGGCACTTCACAGATGGGGACGTTCCCATAGGACAGTTCTTTGTTTCATTTTTTTTTTTTCTGTTGCTCTATTATTTTTTTTCTCCAAAGTTTCACGTAGATCGAGCTACCTATCTAGTTATATAGGGTCAATATAAAGATCTAGGGCAATATATAAGCTTTTAGCTTCAAATCTTAATTCTTAGAAAAGTAATTTACAACTTAAAAGCTCATTTTTTCTGGTTATGATGTACATAAATACATACCATATAGACACACATGCTTACATATACGCACATATATACATATGAAAATATAAATTTTTTAAAAAAGATTAAGAAGATAAAATGACTTTAAATCAAGCCACATTTATTATTGTAGTAATATATTTCCTTCTAGTCTTTTTCTTCTTCATTAAGTAAATTATAAAATAGGTCCCTGCTATACTGTTTCTTTAATTTTATATTTTAAAACTTAACCGATCACAAGCATTTTCCTATAGCATCAATTCCTGCAAGTCGTATTTTGCAATGTGTTTTAACGTGCTCCATTTTAGGGATACAGGTCGTAGAGCCAGGTCGCTCCTTACAGTTGAGTTATTTTTTAGTTTCTATGACTCTAGTAGATAAGACGAGATAAACATCCTTGTCTATAAGTGGTCATGTGTCCTTTTGCTTGCTTCCTAAGATAAATGGCAACTTTAGATATTGAGTGGCAACTCTTCTTCTCTTTGCTGATAAGGTTTTCAATTCTGACAGCTTTAAGACGCCATTATTTTCTTTTGTCAGAGACCCTGAAATCTGTGTAATGTGATTTTCCTAAATTTTAAGACATTTTCTTTAATAGTCACAAGGATCAGCCTTGATGCGCGAACCCATAGTGAGCCTTAAAAACCAACAACCTGGATGTTGTCTCTGGCATGTTAAACATGGTGAGATTTTGATAAACCCTTGAAGGGCTTTGAATGAAGTAGCTGTTCGTGGAGGCCAAACATGTAGATAAGTGAGATATTTAACCTCTTGCCCAGGCATTAAGAAGTTAGGTTAATAAAAGGTGCTACTCGAAATACCATTCTCAAGTCAGGAAAGTGTGAAATGAAGTTCCAAGGATGCTGTCACTTTCACTGGGAGAGTTCGTAATGTTACTTTAAAATTAAATTTACTTTATCTGGGTAACCAGTAGCACACCGGCAGTCCCAGGTCTTAGGAGGTTGTAAATTAAGAGCCCATCCTCTCCTCTCCTTGTTAGAGATCAGATTTTTAACTGACTGTTCTATGAGACAGTCTGTGTATCTAAAAGCACATCCAAATTGCTTTGCTTTAAGCAAACCCTAAGGAAGAACAATGAGAGGAAATTGCAACCTGTCCATTTGTTAGGGTAGCAGGGTTCCGTTTGTTTACTTAAGGAAAGTTTAAAATTGACAGACTAATGCCAGTTGAAGCCAAGACCATTAGACACCCAGGCTACTACTTCAAAGAACAGTGGTGATTGTTCGATATGAATATTTAAATACTGTAAAAATGTTACAGACATATTAAAATTTACAAACGTAATCTGGGAAGAAAAAAATAATTTCTTTTCGCAATACGTTTTTGAGAGATTTGGTTGTGGTATGAACTTGTGTTTATAATTGGAACTTGCCTGTAAAAGATGGTAGGCAATAGAAATTCCAAGTTTCTAAGAGAAGGCATTTAATGATTAATTGCCTTTGGGCAGCAGTTGCTATTAGAAAGAAATAGGGGGAGGGGTGTTTTTATTACAGCAGAATAGAAATTTAACCTCTTCTGATGAGAAAAATGAAGCTCTTTCATTCTTCTGACATATGAAAGAAAAAAATAGGGGAGCAGTGACACTTGTTAGGTGTTAGATGAACAGCAGGCTATACACGAAGGCGGTAGGGGGTGATGTCTTGAGCTGAATTTTCATGGCCGGTGGCTGTGAGAAGCTGCAGAAACCCGCACGTGATGTAGATGGAAGAGAGAGGACAGACTGCCAGGAAACTTTTTATGTGACACAAGCCAGAAATCGTGCAGTTGTGCACCAGCCTTCCTCTTAGATAAAATGGAGAGAGGGGTGAGGAGTTAGTTAAAAAGGAACAGTCTCCCAATGTTGGAAAGGCCTTCCTGTGGCTTAGAAAAATGTGCTCATAATATATCATAGCATATCATTAGGTTCCGTCGGGGTTGGATCATTTTAGAAAGTTTTAGAGATAGGTCGGGGAGGGGACAGGAGAAAAGCATAAATTGCATGATATTCAAGACATTCTTTAAAAGTCTGTTCAAAAGATGGGAAAGTCAAAGCTGTTTGAAGGTCAAAAGTCAACAAACAGAAGAGCTACGACCCATTACATTTCAGCTTTATTGAGGCATAAAATGAAGTTTCATGATGTTCTAAAAACATCTTAACTGCTTAAAATTGAATAAGTGAATTGGTATTAAATCCATACCATATTTTAAAATTTTATTTTGATATAATAATAGAGACTGGTTATGTCACAGTCTTCTTCTTTAAATCATACACAGAGGAACATTTAAAAAATTTCAAATTGCTCCTACATTCTAACAAGACCATATATAGACAGGCTGGTTGATTTATGACTTTCCAGTAACGTTTACTCTCTAAATGGCTTTTACCAAATGATTTATTTACTTGGTCTACGCTGAGGTAACCTCCTGGCTGGACTGTCTGCAATCCTTACAGCTCAGAGTCTAAGGGACTAAGTCCCTTCACTAACTCATCTCTTGAGTTTCTGTCGGGGCTGTGGGTTCTCACGCAGATAAATTAGGAGTCCTGGGTTCAGTTTTAAAAAGTTCCTTCTTCCCCATCACTTCTCTTTGGAAAAAAGAGAAAATCATTGACAATTTCTGATCCACTGAATCATGCAAAGTGGCAAAGATTCTGTGCCTTTGCAAAAGGCTGCTCATTTCACATCTTTGCTAGCTCTGCGATTCTGCTTCACCTCCTTGTCTTCACTCAACAAATTCCTCTCATAGATTACAAAATGAATCTACTCAATGTCACCAAAAATAGGTTGTGGAACATACTAACATGTCCTCCTTGAAAACTTTTATGCCATCTCTACCAAAAAAAGATTACATTCTAGTTTAATGCTACCTAACTCAATCATCACTTCTTGGGTTTACCTGTGACAATAAAATGAAGGTCTGATTTGTTGGCTAGAAGCAAAGGCGAGTGAAAGTTCTTTGGCTCTTATTTGGGTGGATTTCATCCCCTTTTCCTTTTATGAATGTTGCAAAGGCCTCTGGGACATAAAAACTTGTCTTTCTTTCTCTTTTTATCTCACAAAGTCCAAAGCAGCAGAGTGGGGCGATGCTGGGCATGGTGGGGATGGGGCGAGAAGAGAGTAGGGAATCAGTTCTGCTCCCCAACTTTTTGGTACCCTGGGCAGGGGTGACACATCGTGGAATGTGAGACACCAATGCCCCTCTCTCAGTGATCACAGCCAGGCTCAGCCTGACAATCCTCAGCCTGTGTTTCTGGTCACCATGACTGACTGTCCAAAATTGGCACTAGACATACGCCCCAATTCTCATGCTTTTTGGTTGACAGAATGCCTTGAAAGAACTGTACACCGATGATTACTGAAAGCTTTCAGACCATTGTGCCCTCTGCATCTTTCTTGGTGTATTTAGATCCAATTCTTCAATAAGTTAATAGTTTCAGCTAAGCCCATAATTTTTTGTGTGAACTTAGAATGGTATGAGGAAATCAGTCTCCAGTTCCATGTAACACCATTAGTTCATCTTCCGATTGGATGGATTTTTCCTAACACACACAAAACACATTGACATATACTGTCAAATAGCTGAAATCAGTTGCCATCCAATAGCAACAGATAGTGAATATGGCATTTCTGTAACTGTTGTGGAAAATCCCCACACATGAGCTTGGGTCTATAGACTTGAAGGTCAGCATAGCAAACTGTTGAAAGATGCTAGAATTTTAAGAAAACAAAATATGACCCTGAAAAGTAGCATGGGATGTTTTCAGGCCTATTCATACTCACAGCCTTTAATCATAACATCTCAATGATATTCATAAGTAACAAAGGGCTTTGTGGAAATATTTGAAAGCAAATAATTCTTCTTAATAGACTAACAAGACTGAATTAATATGAAATTGATTTCATTACCTGGTAACCATTTGTTTCTGGTAAATTATATATTTCGATAAATAACTTTAAATAAATGTTACTGAAGGTCAACTCACCATAATTCTATGGTGAACACATCACAGAATCTTTTTCTATCTCAACAACTAGAATGATGATAAGACCTTAAAAAAGTTTTTAAAGAACTGCTCATTAATCACCTTTTTGTTCTAATTGATAAATCATGTACTTACAATTTTTAAGACTCCAGTAGACATTTGCAACAATTAGACTGGAAATGATTCTTATTTTTGCTTTGCTATTTTAGAAAAATAAGTGGTTTTCTTTGGTTTGTTTGCTTTCTTAAATTCCGTTCCCCTATTCATTAAACTCCTTATGAAAGCCAAAGTTGTCGATATGACTGAAACAGATGGCTTTACTGTTAACCAGATTGAGTCTTTGCAATCACTTTATAAAAACAATTTTAGCAATTTCAACTATTAAAGTCTTTCTCCCAGAAAAAATAGAACAAAGCAACATATTTAGAATATCGATGAATGTCAACTCAACAGAATTTCTAAGCTTTCCAGAAACATTGGGTTCTTAAGAATTTAGCCAAATAAAATTTCCTAGAATCACAGATTTTATTAATTGCCCCATCTCGCTCAGTCCTTCATGTTTTCAATTTTGTTCTTTACATGAAAAGGCAGTAGAATAGAATGGTCAAGAGCAAGGGGTGTTGGAAATTAGCCAAGCCTGAGTTTGAGTTTTGGCTCTGCCAATAACCAGCTCTTTCAGCTAGGAAAATTATGAATCCTCTCAAATTTGTCAGTTTCCTTACTTGGAAATGCCATTCCTTACAAAATGAGCATAATAATAGCATCTACCTATTAAATCTTTGTTATTAGGATTAAATGAAATATCTAAAGGGCTTGAAGAGTGTCTAGGATGCAATAAATTTCCATCGAGTGTTAACTATAACAACAACATCTATTATTATTATTTTTCTCCAAATCTATTCTCTCAGAAAAAATGCCAATATTTTACTACCAAAATGGAAAAATGCTAATCTTCCCAATTGAAACAAAATAATTTAAGTTTAAATTTAATTGAAATTTAGTAGATAAATTATACTTCCTGCAACTACAGATATCAAGACTAAGAGGCTTTCTTCCTTAAGAACTGGTGGTTCAATGAAAGTAAAGATTCGTATCCTATTTCGTATTCA
>NW_011888805.1:661248-663428 GCF_000151845.1 Pteropus vampyrus
GCCCAGTTCCTGGGTTATGTAATTTGGCCCAAACTAATTCAGAATGGCTTTCTTATGGCATGACATGGTATGTACCTATATAATGAAATACAAAGAGGATTAATCGGAGATTGTGGGGCAAAAGATCCAACAATAGTCATTAATTGGCGTTAGGAAAATCAGGTCCATTCTCAGGCTTTTTCCTTTCCTGTTTTGGCTTTCTTATTTTTGCCCCCGAGAATATTTACTACAACTTCATGGAAACCCCCAAAAGGTGCAGATGGGCTGCCTGATTATCTGGGCCTTTCTTGGTCAGTGGAATCCTCCCAAGGCTGACCACCGTGTGGCTGAAGGCAGTTTTGGAGTTCTCTATTCTTGAAGATAAGTGTTTCCCCACGAATACGGCTGTGCAAGACCAGTTGCTCGATGTGAAATGAGATTTCATTGACGATTCAACGAGAAGTTTCCTGGCTGTTATGTCCGAGCCTGTGGGACCCATATTCCGCCACAGAGACTACTGGTCTCTGTCGGACTTCAGCTCTCCTCTTATCCTCAGCTTCCCTTGGGCTGTCTTGCTCCTCTGCGTCTCCAGTCTGCGGACCCCTGATGCGCCCAGAGTTTGGTTTGCTTGTACCTTCTGTCCCAGCCACCATCCCGGCCTGGCTGAAGCACCTGCCTAGCTGTTGCCTGGGCTGTGGCTCCCTGACAAACCCTCTAACCAGAGTGCAAAAGAATTAGGAAGAGACAGCCAAGTGATCGGTCACACAATAGTCCAAGTCAAACGAGAGAAAAGGCACACCAACCCACCTTCATGTCCCATTTTCCTGTCTCCTGACTCTCAACATTTTTATATGATTAATCATTGGTGTTATAAAACTCAGAATCAATTTACATCAACCAGAGGTAGGATGGTTCTGGCTCATATGTTTCCAAAGAAAACTCCATGGCTTTTATTTTTTCTACTTAATTTTGAAGGAGTTTTGATAATACACTTTACTGAAAAATATCAATGAAGTCTAAACTTCGCTCCTGAATAATGCTGGTGTTTACCTCTCGGAAAGGATCCTCATTAGTCAAGAGGAAAAGTAAACAGACAAATGTCATTTTAACTTAAGTTCCTTTAGAATTGTGCTATGGAACGTGAAGGAAGGTGAGCAGAACTTGGAGTGTCCACACTTACAAACCTAACAAATCAATGACCTCCAGCTGTCATAGCATGATGACTTTATTAGGTACCATCTGTAATCACTCAATTAAAAACATATAATGGATGGATATTTAAATTTCAGTCCCTGACATGAAATAGTTGCACAGTTCACATCTGGTTTGGATAAACCGTGATAACTGGCACTTAATCTTAATATTAGCATGACTTATGGGGAGGAAGGTGTGTTAGCTGCAGCAGAGTTAATTTGTTTTCAGATTAAGGATGATCATGCTGCAATAGAAAAAAATCTATGAGCTAGCCTCATATAATTAAACCATCTTAAATAGCTACATGGTTACTTCAAATGGTCAAGGATACAGATCCAAGAAGCCAATTCCTGCCCTTAGAGTGTTTACACTATAGTTCATAAGACAAGATAAAAATTTCAAGACTATTAAAGAATTAAGTACAGAGTCATAGAATTTTAGTATTTCAGGGGTAGAAACCTTCACACAAGTTCACAGCTCCTATATACTCTCAGAAAAGGCTGTGTGTGTGTGTGTGTGTGTGTTTTGTGTGTGTGTGTGTATGTAACTAGAGGTGAATTTTAAAGGACCAATGGCTAAATTTTGGCAGGCATTGTGATGAAATCCAAATGATTGCTGTTGATAAGAGGTTGGAAGTCCGTAGGGAGGATGGTCAAGTGACAAAAAGTTGAGCCCTAGATCGCATCTGCATGAATCTGGCTGCCCCCTCGAGAGTGACCTTCTGCATTTGCTCTGGGGAGTCACTGTCGCTGAGTATGCAGAAAAGCACATGGAAGAGAGAGAGAGAGAGAGAGGATCAAGTTCTGTGTGATCCTAGCAATGCCACAGTGACCTAGTGGACACTGCTTCTGCTTCTCTGTGTCCACGTAATTTTTATCTGTCCACTTCATGTCCCATCATATTTTGAAGAGTCATCTATGTCATTATATGTTTCTGAAAGCATGACTTTAATAGTTTAGTGTCTAATATTCAAATCGATGTATAGAAATTTATTTAACCATTCTCTT
>NW_011888805.1:665263-680458 GCF_000151845.1 Pteropus vampyrus
ATTAGCTTACTCGCTCCATTTCACAGATATGTGGAAACAAAGCCTGGCTTTAATCTGCATCTGAGATGGGCTGTGTATGTATTTTTACTCTTGGTTTATATTAAAAATAAACCAGAAGAACAAGAGAGAATGTTTCACAGGATGTGGTCAGTCAACTTCTCAGGACCTCTGCATCTGCATTAGAAAACAGCTCTAACTATTGACTTCAAAGGTGATTTTTCAAAATAAAGCAGAAGGAAAAAAATTCCTCTTTAACTCCGAACAGACACACTTCCAAAAAGTCAAGCTGCCCAGATCGGTAGGCACTGAATGGGCAGTTCCGCCACCACAAGAAAAGCTGAAGCCAGCAGAGGCCTCATGCCACACACCACTATGCATCATGCCAGAGAATACTGGAACTCAACACTCTGACAAATAGACTTTGGAACAACTGTGTTGACCTCCCTTTGAAACTCAAAGAATGGACCAGCCTGAGCACTTGTTGAAAACTCGGCCCTGTTAGAGACTGAAAATGAGGAATCAAATGAAATGATTAGAAAAGTGCCTTGGAAACTGTACATTTGTGCACGAATACATTTTCTCCATCAGTCTTTCGCCTGGCTCTGTAAGATTGTCATCCTCTTCTTTCAGATAGGAAACTGAAGCCCAGAGAGGTTAAGGAACTGGCCCAGGGTTAAACAGTTGCTACAAATTAGAGCTGATTTCCAACCCGTCTATTAGCTCCAAAGCCTATGACTGTGACCCGCATACTACACTGTTTTCTCATCTCAGGAAAGGAGAAGAAACCCTTACTAACCGAAGAAGCCTTTTGTGAAAGAGCAGCTCTTAGCCTCCTCATAGACTGTCAAGGACAAGGTGAAGCGAACCAGGCTCCCAAAGGCTCAGCTAACCTCTTAGCCTGCTAAAGGGCAGTGGTGGCTCGAGCTCTGGTCAGTCACTGGCTCTGGAACCAACCTATAACACTAACCATATGTGGCCTGCACAATCCTAAGCAAAAGGAGCCTCTGAGCCTACATTCATTAAACTTCCAGGATAGGGCTGAGGCCACTGCCACTTACCAGCAGATTCTGTCCACCATAGAAAACTCCAGACTCCAGAAATAGGGTTGCCATGGTGCACGCCGGGCCCCTGCACGTTCTAAGTGCATTCAGCTCTGTATGCATTTAAGAGAACAATCTCTTTCCAATCCTCTATTGAATATTTCTTGACTGTGGCCTTGAGAAAATAATAGTTATTGAGAGACACATGTCTGGCACTCAACGATCTGGCATCTGTGCTCTCCATGGTGAGCTGGGAGATAATGCTCCCAAGCAGGTTTTCTTGGGGGTGGCTCTCTTTAGATATACTTGAAAGGGCTTTGAGCTTCCAAACTTGGGTGACTGGCAAAATGATGGAGCTGTAAGGCAATCTATCTCCCTTTAAAAAAATAAAACATGAAGTCCCACAGAAGTAACTAAAGAAAACAGAGAACTAGGAGTTGCCTTGCCCCTGAAGATCCCACTGCTTTCTCTCAGAGGTTTGGGCTGACTTTAAGCTCAGTCTTTCAACACCAGGAGAGAGCTGTTCAATGTGCAAGGTTGCATCACTGCCCTAGAATCGCGTGGGACTTCCCAGGCTGGTCCCCCCATCACCCTACTTTGGGTAGAACAGAGAATCAGGATGTTCATCAGTGTCCCTGGGGACCCTCACAGGTACCAAGAAGCACCTCCAGGTGGGTCATTTCTATATCATCAGAACTAGACACATAACAGGTGCTCGAAAAACATGTTTGCCACACCAAATTGAGTTGGCAGACCAAATCAATCCCTTCCCCATATTTCTTGGTAGCACTGCATCTTTAGTAAATATGAAATTTACTAAATAATGAAGGGAAACTTATGGAAAAATAAGGTACCTTTCTCAAAAGAAATCTGTTTCATAAAAAGATGAACTTCAAATACACAGTTTCTGAGCCCAAATAGCTAATGATAACCCTTAACAACCAGAAAAGCCATCCACACATCCACACTTTATCCTGGGACTCAATCTTAGAACTCTTAAATCTCTCTGAATCTGAAAATAGTACCAGATTAGTAACCTGGCTAATAAAGAAAGGCACTCAGCGACTTACAGAATTTGGCACACCGTTGATGAGATGTTGATGATTTCAGCAATGCGTGCTCATTTTAGGGTCAGATTCTTTTCTATTTTGTAAAACAAAACAAAAACACTAAGCCTTTGATGCTGGCATATTGGCCTTTTTCTTTTGGGTGGATTCCTTTTTGCAAGTGCTGCCTGCCCCACATTAATCTGATATCTAAAGTACATGTTATTGGAAGAAGTTTTGCTATTTGTGCCCAAAACATTAGACTACTGGGCACATTATTAAACAACCTTGAAAATGACTTGGATCTCTCTTAGGCGCTCTCCAGATGCATTACTGCCTTTCGGCAGGGCTCCGCGTTCTTGTCTCTGGCGGTATTAAATGGGAGCCACAGGCATGTAGCAGACGCCATTTCACCAATAAATCCCATGGTTGAATGAGACATAGAAGGCACCAGTCACACTTAATATTAAGTTCGACCTAGAGATGCAGACTTCAGAATAACACCCCCACCCGCCCTCGTCACCTTCGGAAAGCAACAGTTAGGACGCTGCAGATGTAGGCCCTGTTTTGGACACCATGTTCCTTCACGGATACTGTGGAAAACGGGAGTGAGAGAAAGGGGAAACTTTAACCACAATACCAAAATCGAGGCCACAAATAAGCTACTGTATGTCAACAGAAGTCAGACACTGACAACAGAATTTTTTTTAAAATGGAAAAACATAGGCATTTAAAAGGACTATGTAAATATATCTTAAGGGTTAGGAACTAGTAGAAATCTCCAGCTGAACAGAGGGAACTGTTTAGTAGAACTCTCATGAAATTGATTTAAGTTTTACAAGGAATTAAGTTACAGTTTTTGACTCTGGACCATTAAAACCACCTATTCAGCTGAAAATGTATTTAGGATTTAACATTTTCTTTTGGGAAAACATCTTAAAAGTGACGTAGCCTAGTCATTTAAAGGCTGTGAAACTCTATTTTAACAATATGATGGGGCCCACTTTCAACCGAAGCAAAGTTAATAATAACATGGTCTAAGATCAAGGCTAATAACACATGTGGTTTGGTATCTAGCTCCAAAGCCTATGACTGTGACCCGCATACTACACTGTTTTCTCATCTCAGGAAAGGAGAAGAAATCCTTACTAACCGAAGAAGCCTTTTGTGAAAGAGCAGCTCTTAGCCTCCTCATAGACTGTCAAGGACAAGGTGAAGCGAACCAGGCTCCCAAAGGCTCAGCTAACCTCTTAGCCTGCTAAAGGGCAGTGGTGGCTCGAGCTCTGGTCAGTCACTGGCTCTGGAACCAACCTATAACACTAACCATATGTGGCCTGCACAATCCTAAGCAAAAGGAGCCTCTGAGCCTACTTTCATTAAACTTCCAGGATAGGGCTGAGGCCACTGCCACTTACCAGCAGATTCTGTCCACCATGGAAAACTCCAGACTCCAGAAATAGGGTTGCCATGGTGCACGCCGGGCCCCTGCACGTTCTAAGTGCATTCAGCTCTGTATGCATTTAAGAGAACAATCTCTTTCCAATCCTCTATTGAATATTTCTTGACTGTGGCCTTGAGAAAACAATAGTTATTGAGAGACACATGTCTGGCACCCAACGATCTGGCATCTGTGCTCTCCATGGTGAGCTGGGAGATAATGCTCCCAAGCAGGTTTTCTTGGGGGTGGCTCTCTTTAGATATACTTGAAAGGGCTTTGAGCTTCCAAACTTGGGTGACTGGCAAAATGATGGAGCTGTAAGGCAATCTATCTCCCTTTAAAAAAATAAAACATGAAGTCCCACAGAAGTAACTAAAGAAAACAGAGAACTAGGAGTTGCCTTGCCCCTGAAGATCCCACTGCTTTCTCTCAGAGGTTTGGGCTGACTTTAAGCTCAGTCTTTCAAAACCAGGAGAGAGCTGTTCAATGTGCAAGGTTGCATCACTGCCCTAGAATTGCGTGGGACTTCCCAGGCTGGTCCCCCCATCACCCTACTTTGGGTAGAACAGAGAATCAGGATGTTCATCAGTGTCCCTGGGGACCCTCACAGGTACCAAGAAGCACCTCCAGGTGGGTCATTTCTATATCATCAGAACTAGACACATAACAGGTGCTCGAAAAACATGTTTGCCACACCAAATTGAGTTGGCAGACCAAATCAATCCCTTCCCCATATTTCTTGGTAGCACTGCATCTTTAGTAAATATGAAATTTACTAAATAATGAAGGGAAACTTATGGAAAAATAAGGTACCTTTCTCAAAAGAAATCTGTTTCATAAAAAGATGAACTTCAAATACACAGTTTCTGAGCCCAAATAGCTAATGATAACCCTTAACAACCAGAAAAGCCATCCACACATCCACACTTTATCCTGGGACTCAATCTTAGAACTCTTAAATCTCTCTGAATCTGAAAATAGTACCAGATTAGTAACCTGGCTAATAAAGAAAGGCACTCAGCGACTTACAGAATTTGGCACACCGTTGATGAGATGTTGATGATTTCAGCAATGCGTGCTCATTTTAGGGTCAGATTCTTTTCTATTTTGTAAAACAAAACAAAAACACTAAGCCTTTGATGCTGGCATATTGGCCTTTTTCTTTTGGGTGGATTCCTTTTTGCAAGTGCTGCCTGCCCCACATTAATCTGATATCTAAAGTACATGTTATTGGAAGAAGTTTTGCTATTTGTGCCCAAAACATTAGACTACTGGGCACATTATTAAACAACCTTGAAAATGACTTGGATCTCTCTTAGGCGCTCTCCAGATGCATTACTGCCTTTCGGCAGGGCTCCGCGTTCTTGTCTCTGGCGGTATTAAATGGGAGCCACAGGCATGTAGCAGACGCCATTTCACCAATAAATCCCATGGTTGAATGAGACATAGAAGGCACCAGTCACACTTAATATTAAGTTCGACCTAGAGATGCAGACTTCAGAATAACACCCCCACCCGCCCTCGTCACCTTCGGAAAGCAACAGTTAGGACGCTGCAGATGTAGGCCCTGTTTTGGACACCATGTTCCTTCACGGATACTGTGGAAAACGGGAGTGAGAGAAAGGGGAAACTTTAACCACAATACCAAAATCGAGGCCACAAATAAGCTACTGTATGTCAACAGAAGTCAGACACTGACAACAGAATTTTTTTTTAAAATGGAAAAACATAGGCATTTAAAAGGACTATGTAAATATATCTTAAGGGTTAGGAACTAGTAGAAATCTCCAGCTGAACAGAGGGAACTGTTTAGTAGAACTCTCATGAAATTGATTTAAGTTTTACAAGGAATTAAGTTACAGTTTTTGACTCTGGACCATTAAAACCACCTATTCAGCTGAAAATGTATTTAGGATTTAACATTTTCTTTTGGGAAAACATCTTAAAAGTGACGTAGCCTAGTCATTTAAAGGCTGTGAAACTCTATTTTAACAATATGATGGGGCCCACTTTCAACCGAAGCAAAGTTAATAATAACATGGTCTAAGATCAAGGCTAATAACACATGTGGTTTGGTATCTACTTATAGACACTCTGGGAGCAGTGTGGTCTTTCCTGGTAGCCATTGGGGCTGATTCTGGGTTGGTGGAAGTAAGCTAATCTTCCATGATGGATGCCAGAAACCAGCTCACATGCCCTATTATACTTAGGCAAACAATATCCTACACTATGATGTGGAAATCTAGATGTGCCGCAGAGCCAAAAATTGCCCTGCGCACACACAAGACTTCATCACCACGTGGAGTGTACTCAGCTCTATAGTCTGGTTTTAAAGAAGATGGCTGATTTCAGTCCATCAAGACAGTTCTTCTGACCGAGAGCCAGATCAATCGCCCTCCTGGTCACTCTCCATCAAATCAGGCCTGTCCATGTCAAGGCTCACACCCACGGGGCCTGTTCATCTATGGTAGGGCTCCCGTGGGGGCTGAGTAGCACCCCTCCCGGTGCGGGGCAGGCTCTCCCAGAGACCCCCCATGGGAGGGGGAGGGCGGAGCTGTGAGCGGGACCGCCCTGGAGAGCTGGCCGGCCCTGGAGAGCTGGCCCGCCCTGGAGAGCTGGCCTTGCATACGCAGGACCGTGATTCTTACCAGTGTGGGGGTGCGGAAGGCCTACGCAAATCTGAAAATACTTTGCTTTGCAGAAAAAAAGTATGTTTTCATATAAAGTAAATGGGATGGGCCAGTTTAAGGCTTCCCTCACAACCGCGTGGTGGCCTTGGGACGGAGGACCGTCGCTGCGGGCAGGGCAGAGAGCTGTGCAGACGGCGTGGTTTGTGCCAGGAGGAATGGTGCCGCTCGCAACCCACTCCTCTTGGAAAGGGCTCTCGCCAGAGCAGCACGGCCTCGCCTGGGTTTCTACCATTAACGATTTCTTCTCTTGAAGTGGAGCGTCACACTTCAGGAGGACTCCGTTAAACCACAGGTGACAGGTTATTGCGGTGGTTACTGTCTGGGTCCAAATCCTGGTGCTGTGTGACTTAGGGCAGGCCACTGGGGTATGGAGAACGCTCCCGCACACTAAGGCCACCAAGATTTCATCCTCCGTCTTTGTTGCTCATGCGCTGAATGACCGGAAGTGAGAGAGAGGCGACGTAATGGACAGGATTCGCGGCCAGCGTCACCTCCCTATATTTCTAGTGCAGCAAATTTAGATGAATAAAGCTACATGTTTTCTCCCAAAAAGCTCTTTAAAATCATTTTCAATACATATATAATAAAAAGTATCTAAAATGATTCTTTATCTAAGGAATCTCCTCATAGTACATGACTCTGATGTTAATTCAACAAATGTTTATTAATGTGCCAAGCACTGTTCTAGGAGTTACTATTATTATCATTATTAACAGAAATAGGACAAATAGGGTGACCGTCAGCTGTTAATACCTTCATATTTCTAGAATTGTCTATTAGGGCTCTGAGGGGGTGGGTCACGGGGCAGCTACATTTTGGGAGAGGATGGTTCTGATGCCAAGAACTATTAGCATGGAAGGCGGTTTAGGGCACACGAAGGCCGTACGGGGATACTGGAAGTCTGGAGGCAGGGACGAAGTGGGGGAAATCGATCTAGAAAAATGGAGTAGGAAGATGCCGAAGAAAAACTTCATTTGCTCGCAGTGAGGAGGGCCCATTCTGGTCATGGGTCTTCAGTTCCAAGAGAGGACAAACACTGATCAGGCACCCAAGTCATGAAACCATGGTGTGGGCATTTCACAGGGACCAGAGACCGAGCTGATACTCTCCATCATTCTGGAAAGGGTCTCATTCATGACTCAGGTGCAGGCTGGTGCAGTGGGGGTCCCGGGGAAGAGGTGGGACACCTTCCTGAAGCGCAAGGAGCACAGACTAGGGCAGGGGTCCCCAATCCCTGGGCCACACAGCAGGAGGTGAGCAGTGGGTGAGCGAGAGAAGCTTCATCTGTATTTGCAGCCACTCCCCAGAGCTAGCATCACCGCCTCAGCTCCACCTTACGTCATCAGGCATTAGATTCTCATAGGAGCACTGATCCCTCGTGCTGAAAAGGTTGGGGACCGCTGGACTAAGGGACGAAAGGCAGGAACACCCCAGTTCTAGGTTTTTTTCCTTGGCTACAAAGTTTAGGATGCCAATTAGAGCTTGTAAGCCAGATTATCTAGGTGTATACACCTATTTCTGCTCCTTCCCCTCCACTCTTCTGTAGGACATTCCAGATCTCCCCCACCGGGCTAGGGCTCTAAGAGGAAGCGTCTTCTCACACTATCAAGCCAGCTGGGGACAGCCCCTTCTGAGGGGAGCACAGAGGGCAGCAGTGGTCAGCAGGAGGCTGTGAGGCAAGGAGGAACTCAGCCACAAAGACAAGTCTCATGACTATGGGCTAATATCTATGATGTGCTCACACGCTCCCTGGCCCATAGCGAGTGTGATGGTGTTGTCTATCAGTGACCCAGTTGTCTATCCCCGTCGATAAATTTTCTTCCTAGGGAAGATGGGCTTTATTTATTTTTTAAAGGGGGCATTTCTGTACAACTGACACCCACCTAGGCTCTAATGGGGACACCATATCTCGGACAAGAGGCATTGTGCACAATTCATTCACTGGGCCAAAGAGTGTTTCTACTGCAGCATATTAGTAAGATGGCTAAGAAAATGCACTCAGATCATGAAATCAGAATCTGGCAAGAAGAGGCCTCGGGAGTCTTGACTGGGATGCTCCTGAGCCCTTAAAAAGCTGTGCCTTGCAGTTGAGATTTTAGCACCCTGAGAAACGAATGCCAGCCTAACGGGGTGCATGCCAGCAAACAGACTCAATCAAATGCCTTTCACAGGCCGAACTAAATAAAAAATAAGACTTCATTTTTACAGTGCTTATCTGCTAGTATCTGAAGATAGGTTTCAGGAAAAAAATACAAATACTACAAATAAAGATCAGATCAAAATAACGGAAACAAAGACTCTGAAAGTAGAAACGACTACAAAGCTTGGCGGAAACACACAGGTGCTGCCTCTCACTGGCTGTGAGGCCTCAGGCGTAGTCCTTAACCTGTTGGATGTGTTTGTTCTCTGTAGAATTCAGATAATAATATCTGGCTTGCCACACCACTGTGACATAAGGAAGATGCATGTGGAGCACAGAGTGCAGGGCCGGGACGTGGCTGGGATGTGATAGATACACTGTGGTTATCTGGGACACAGGCTTCTTATATTGTAAAGGGAGACAATACAGAAAAGCCTGAAGGAGCGAAGGAAAACGACCCAGAATCCGTAATCCACAAGTGCAATTAACAACAGCTAAACTCGTGCTGTTTTTTTTCCTTTCCGTTTGTTCTTTTAAGCATAAATATTGTACGATACGAAAATAATAGTCTGATTTTTCACAATTGTTTTTCTGAGTGTTTTCCAATGTCATCAATAATCCTTCAAAATAAAATTCCAATGGACTCGTAATATTTCATTGTATCATTGTAAAGTCACTTAGTTAACTTTCTCCAAATGTGAGACATCTTTTTGCCCAATTCCTTTGTCTGAAAAAGCGCTCATCTTGGTTTGAATCCAGGCCCTGGTGCCTGCTGACTGCTTCGGACACGGGCAGATCTCATTACTGCCGAGTCTCCGGACTGTCACCTGGAAATGGGGCTGAAGAGGATTTCTACCTGTGTTAGTTTCCTGGGGCTGCCAAAAAAAATTACCCAAAACCGAGTGGCTTAAAATAACAGCAATTTATTCCCTCACTGTTTGGGATGTTAGAAACCCCAATCAAGGTGTCAGCAGGGCCCTGCTCCCTCCGAAGGCTCTGGAAAAGAATCTTTCCTGCCTCTTTCTAGATTCTGGTTGTTGCCGAAATCCTCGGCTTCCTTGGCCTGTGACAGCATAACTCCAACCTCTGCCTCCTTTTTCTCTGTATCATAATCTCTCTGTCTTTATAAGGACACCAGTCACTGGATTTAACCCTGCCCCCAAGCCAATAGGACCCCATTTTAACATGGTTACATCTACAAAGACCATATTTCAGAGACAGGGGGTTAGGATTCAACACATATATCTTTTGTGTGGATACAATCGAGTCTACAGCACCGTCTAACAGAGTAGTGAGGAAGAAGTGAGCCCACGCAAATCTGGGGTACTTTACTAGCTGTGTAAGTGCTATCTTAGTGTGAGCTGACACTTTTAAAGGTTTTAGGTCCAAAAGGCACTGGTTTTAGGAAGGAAGAGTTTCAAAGTATCACATCTCTTTGTGTTTGGGTGTTTGATCATGACTGTGGAGCAGCACACTGAGCTTGGGAGGCAAGACGGCAAAACCACATGGAAGAACCACGGTGCCCATACGCCCCAAAGCCTGACCAGTGGTCTTGCTGATTTGACTGGCCTTCCAGCTCGCTCACCTGGGCAGCCCAAGCCAGTAAAAGAATCTGCATTAAGGGCTTCTCAAACAATCTCTGATTTTCTCTGCCTCGCCTCGGAATCCATTTCGGATTGATACTTTTACAAACTATAATAAAAATGAGTCCTTAAGAAACAGATCACAGCCATGCCAAACTATCATTGACGTCTCTACAGGTTTACTCTCAATTCTTGCCCTCGTCTCATCATGGGCTCTAGCAAGCAGCTTGCAATGGGCAGTGGTCCTCAGACTACACTTAGAGACGTGCGGCTCGGCCGTGGCAGGGCCACTCCAGACCCAGACCTCCCCTCTTCCTGCTAACGGATTCCCAGCCTCCAGCCCCACTGGGGTGGGGGTAGTGCCTGGCAGGGAAAACAAACACACCTCCCACACCTGAGCCCCAGTGTTTACTTTGAGTTTGTTTTCCCACTGACTGACTTTCCTTTCAGTCTGGGCTTTCAAAACCACTTTCTGAGTGAATACAGGCCATCCCAGCAGTCCCAACACCACGGCTCATATGGAATGCATTTAGAAAGGGGAAAAAAAACTCAAACCGGGTGGTTATATGATTTTGAACTGGCTTGGACATGGCGTGGCTGGAATTTTAGAGCTGGCTTTTGTTTGCATTCGTCATGAAACATTTGTTATATGAGCTGCTGCTACTTGCTACCAAAGCAGCTGCTGCCGAGAAGCCTTCTCAATGGCTGCTTTTTCTCGTGGACGTTAGCTGACTGACGGCGTTCATGAGCCGAGGCCCGTAGCTCTCCGGGCTTCGACGCCTTTACCACTAGCCTTGCATTATGTTAGGGAAGTGACACATGACAGCACATGGAATGGAGACGCATGTTTTTGCCAAGTTGCACTGGAACGTCTCTTTGATGGTCGCGCCCTCTGCCTCTGATCACGAGCGTCTTTTTATCAGCTCTTATAATTTACATTCTCTTCCATCCAAGAGACCTGCAATAGGGCCCTGATTTGTCTTCGAGGTAATTTGAAAAACATCGTAGTTTGGAGCCTCATTATCTCAACAGCGTTCAGTAAAAAACCCAAGGGAGTTAAATTAATAAATTGCCATTAAGGGATCTTATTTTTGTTTGTTTGTTTTGCTTTTGGAATTTGACTAGGGCTGTTACACCAAGACGCAGATGCTACGGTGGCACCGTGGGAGCCCGATTCACATCACGGCCGTGCAGACGACACGTGAAAGAAACCTGAATAACAGATCTCACTAAGAGCTATAAACATGAACAGGAACCTTAAAGCTCAGGTCGTTCGGACATTCCCAGCTAGATATAGCAGGCCGATTATACGCCTTCACCTCCTCTCCTTTGCAGACCTTCGCCAAAATGACAGTAAAGGGTAATAATTTTATAACAGATTGCAAGAGCACAAGGACAAAGAATCAAAGAAGGATGTCAGTGGAAGACAGATCTCAACCAATTTCTGGAAGGTGAAAAGCTGTTGGAGGAGTGCGTTTGACATGGCAGAGCAGAAGCAGCACATCTGAAGTGTTGGCAGAAGGGGACCTGCATCAGGAGTGACAGCTCATCCTGCGGAACCCCTGAGGGACAGAAGGATGGCACCAGGTATCCCAGATAGAAAGCTGGGCATGAGGCAGGCAGTCTGGGTATGAAGTAGTTGGGTCCCACATTCCCTCTACACCTGCCTGCAGCCAGGTATCTTGCAAGGCTTCTTTCCCCATCCTCCAGGGGCACCTGGAGGCAGGTAATCTTAGGGTTAATCTCCAAGCGGAGGCTTCAGACTGATTTGCTAACCCAGAGGAGACAAAGGAGAGAGAGGGCTGAATTAAGAACGATTAAGTGAATGGTGCAGTGAATGTGGACCTTCAGCTCCTGTGCCCACACCAGCATGTATGCCTTACTCCCTTACTCCCACCTCACTTCCCGTCCCCCAAGCAAATATCTGGGGAATTATTCAGTGGGGAAACTGGGTAAATTCCAGAGAGAAAAGAAAGGCCTATAATCACTAATAAATGTTTCTCCAGCAAACCTTCTATTGCTGCTTCATCATCCCAAAGAGAGTCCATTTGTCCGCAAACATCTCCCATCGTACAACACTTTCCATGAGCTCTTCAGGGTCTCACCCTCAAATGTAAATTCTGACAGAGATTACTGGAGGGAAGGCTTTGGACTAAAAAAGAGAGGCCCAAACCAACCAGAAAAGTAAAAAGAAGCCTTGAGCAAATAGAGATAATGTAGGCAATGGATGAAAACATTTTTTTAAATCTCTGTAATTTTCAGAGATTTAAGGCAATATCGCATCCAATAAATAAGAATGAGATAACATGTAAAATGAAAAAAAAAAAAAAAGAGGATTCAAAAAACAGTTATTAGAAAAAAGAAAATTCAATAGACTGACTAGAATACAAATTGAGGAACTCTTCCAGAGGGAAAACATTGAAGAGAGGAAAAAATAATAAAGCACATAAAAAGAATGAATCTACGGGTTCAAATACGTGACCCAAAGCCTTCCGGAAATGAAATAGAAAAAACGGTGGTGATAAAATCATGAAATGACTTTTTAAAAAATTCCCAGAGAATAAAAAAACACTAGTTTTAAGCTTTTAAAAGTATCTACTGGACACTCAGCACGCTGAGGTGGATTGCTGCAAAATTTCATACAAGGAATAAAGGAAAGACCCCAGAGAAGAGAGAGAAAGTCGGAGAAAAAGACGTGGAAAAACGTTATGCGCGTATGAAGAAATTCATCCCCAGCAAAGCTGGCAATCTGATGAGACAGTAAAATACCCAGCTCTTAAAATATTCCACGACTCAAGGCATTTATCACCTCCCCTGCACCTTTGATCAGGAAGCACCATGGGAACTTCTTGGAATAAAATGAGATATTAAATCAAGAAATGAGATTTATGGGATTCAGGAGACCAGGGATCCAACACAGAAACATGGCGAAGGGAAGCTGCCCAAGGACAGTTAACGCAGGGAGCTTCTGAGTTAATCAGCCACACCGAAGCAGGGAGTTAGAGCTCCAGGTGAGGACAGAGGGGTCTTGGGAGGTGGGGGAATGGAATGGGTATTCTTACCTGATAATAACACTGAAAAAAATATCCAAAAGAATATCGACACCACAGATATAATAGCACATATGAAAAATTTAATGGGCGTAAATAAATCTAAGCAAGTTAAAAAAACAAACAAACAAAAACGAGCAACAGTTAATTCCAGGGAAAACAACAAGTTATGCAAGACATGGAACAAAATGACAGTGCTCTACTTGGACAGTCACGGTGACAGAGACAGGGATGATGCATCTAAAACATGAATGTCGCCATATTAGGAAGATTGGCGGTGGGGTGGGTGTGGGGAGCAGAGGGTAGAGGTCAGGGTGTTGGAATAAGAGAACTACGATAACGTCTCAACTAAATAAATCAAGAAACAGCAGCCTGTGCATACTAGTTATAAATAGTGTAGCGATTATCGGAAGAAATTGCTAACCGTGTTGAAAGTGTTTGCCTTTGCAAAATCAGTCTTCACGATGGGAAATAGGAAACTGCTGCTTTTCATTATGTCTTTTAGTACTATCTGATTTTTAATTATATACACACATTACTTTGATACATAAAATATAGTTAGAAAACAGAGAGATAACCAAATCTGACCAGGCGCCAGGAGTACCTGGGAGCACATGGTGAACGCGGGGGAGGTGACACTCTCTAGTTAGAGTGTCTGAAACTCACACTGGATATGCAAAGTTTTCTAACTCTCGTCAGTGGGGAGTTATACTGGATTTCTCTATGGGTTTGCAAACAACGAAACACATGTGCTTAATACAGCCCACAAGGAACCACACAAAACAGCAGTGTGCTGGGCACAGGTGTGTTTGGAGTTTTTCACTGTATGCTTTCACAGTCCAAAGCCATTTGCAAGATGTAAAAAGCAAGGACATTATCCGCTGATAAAAGCGTCTGAGGTATTAAAAAAAAATACAGACCAGGAAATGATATTTTTATTTGAAAAAGATTTAGCCGAACAAAAATAGAAGCTTCCATTGTAAAATGTTGAGTCATGCAAAATGGGTGAGGATTGCATTTCGCCCCGGCTGGGGGTCCATTTTATAAGCAAAGAATGTCAGAGAAGCCAGGCTGTGCGCCAAGGGCACAAAGACAGCTCTGAAATTCTTTGCCTGCTGCTCTTTCCACACCCCCGCACGGATTCCTGGGGGTGACAGGGACCCTGGCAGTCTGGGCCTGAAAAAGCAGGAGGATCACAGGGTTCGCATAAAGATCAACTATCTCCCCTGGGGTCAGGTCTCTTTGATCTTCTCTGCCCAAGCTTGAGAAGCATTTCAGCTTTGCAGAGTTATCAGGAAAGTCCAAAAATTGAAATCTGTGGTGACTAATTCTACCCTTAGTAATACTCTTACTCAATGCAAAGCATATTACTGTCAAGCTCAACTAAAAACTGTTCAAAGTAGAAGTGATTAAACTCTAAAGTAGAAGAAATGCACCTCTAAACACAGAAGAATGCCGGTACCTCCACCGCAGATATTATTAGTCAGCTTTTTGTTGGGAGAAATGAATCATATGAGAGCACAGTGCACACCCCCATTCCTGGCCACGCTGAGGCGGGGGGGCACCCGAGGTTCTGTGGAGGATGAGGTTGGGACCTGGAACAGATCATTTCTCAGGGCGCATGTGGTGGGAAGTGGGGGCTGGGGAAACTTCTGGAAGCGTGATCCCAAGGGCTCTGAGCAAGGGAGCCCAGAAAGACCCGAGGCAGCGTCGGGGGGTACGGCCAGCTTGTGCCTGGGTCAGGAGTGACTGGTAACAAGGGGAGTCCATGCCGGTGGGCAAAGCGGGGAATCTCGGCGGTCAGGCGAGGCAGTAGTTGGTGCCTGAGACGTGTGGTGGGACCCCAGTGGGACCCCAGCGGGACAGTGCAGGGCCGACCGGAGCCTAGAGCGAGGCTGGATCTTAGAAGAAAGCAAAAAGGAAGAAGTACAGGGACCTGGGGACCTGGCAGTACCCCTGACACTCTGTGAGGAAGTGAGGAATCCTTGGGTGGTGGCCAGGCTTGGCAGGGGGCAGGGGTATGGAGGGAGGGGGATGGTGGTGGGGGTGACACATAGCCCTCTAGCAACTGTGGCTTGGCCACTGGTGCTGGGATTGGTACGAGTGACTCAGTTCCAGCTCGTACCACAGAGAGAGCTGAGGCTGCTGAGACCTTTCCTGCTTTGGGCAGGGCTGTCTAAGCAGCAGGGTGACTGAGCTGCGAGGAAC
>NW_011888805.1:684138-691189 GCF_000151845.1 Pteropus vampyrus
TAAGGAACAAAAGAAATGAACCAACTAAACAAAAACAGACTCACAGATACAGAGAACAAACTGGTGATTGTCAGAGGAGAGGGGAGTTGGGGGACTGGGTGAAAAGGGTGAATGGATGAAAAAGTACAAATCAGTAGTTACAAAAGAATTCATAAGTTTTAAATTGTGCACTGTTCTCTGAAACGGGATGAAATCTCCGTGCGGCCTGAGACATGAATTATCCCTTCTAACAGTGCGTCCCTTCCATATGCGCCCCCTTTTGTCAACAGCTGATCTGACAACCCAGACGTTGTAGTTTTATGGTGCTTGTGGTCAAGCACCATAAAACTTATTTTCCTTAAGAATGGCCCCAGAGCTCAAGGGTAGTGATGCTGGCAACTCGGATATGCCAAAGAGAAGCAGTAAAGTGCTTCCTTTAAGTAAAAAAGTGAGTACAGTAAATAAGATATTTTGAGAGAGAGAGAGAGAGGGACAGTGAGTCCACTTTCGCATAACTTTTTAAAAAGTATATTGTTACGATCATTCTATTTTATTATTATTGTTATTAATCTCTTACTGTGCCCAATTATAAACTAAACTTTATCATAGGTAAGTTTGTATACGAAAAAACATAGTATAGATAGCCAGTTTTGGGAGGACTAAGGGAGGACTAATGTATATTTTCTAAATACATACAAACTTATTTCACTGTCAGACTTCATCCTCCCTTCCCGCAATTAGCTCTCATATAATGCAGTTTGGGCTACTGCAACCGATTGTACTTGAAATCCTTTTGATATTCAGGATTTAATTTTTAGGCCCCAAATTGGGCCTTACTGTCCATCTGTGTTTAAGCCTTCTGTGAACTGTCGGCAGACGCAAACTGTAATGGGAAAACACTGCACACTTCCTGGAGAAAGTGGAGAGACACTGCCATCTGCTGGACAAAGGTTAATGCAGGGACAGCGTTCTGAAGTACGTAATTCTGCACGTGAAAAACAAACTAAAGGTTTTTCGAGCACTGAATCTTGGGTCTTACTTAAAATTAAAACTCCATTAAATCATCGGGTGCCCATCCTATATCTACTAAATAACACGGTCTATAATAGTCTGAAAAATTCAACATTCAGCACAAGTTAATTAATGGTAATTTGCCCCAATCCCATCTCAACAGTGGGGTTCCTTTAAAGTTGAAATCTTAGCACCCTGATATTTCTGCTAAGAGTTCAGGCATAAAAAAATATAACTAAAAAAACCCTAGTGATTTGGATGATGTATTTTCAAGCCCATAAGCCTGTCGGTGTAGTAACAATTGTTTCATTGGCCAGGATATAATTGTCCCCTCCTCTTAAGTCGGAAATACTACTTCCTAAAGGCATGTGATTTTGTAGTCATCGGTCAGCTGTAACTGGTGAAATAAGTCAAGGTTCCTCTGTCTCCCTCTCATAGAAGTAGTTACAAGGGAGCCTGCAGTCTGAGTTTCTCCTAGACGCAGGCCCTGTCTCTCTCCTGTGATGCGGTGAGTGGGCCAATAGCTCATTTCTGAACCCTCACTATATGTTAATTAAGCTCTGGGCTAAGGGCTTTATATGGATTTGGTCAGCTATGTCTCCCAACAACCCTGTGAAGCAGTTTTTACTTCAGGTGGTGAGACTGAGGCTTAGAGGCATTCCACTGGCCTCTGGTTATACAGTGGATGAGTGGAGGCGTGGCTTCAACATCTAGGCTGCTGACTCCAGAGCCTGTGCTCTAATCACGACATCCTGTCTTCTCAACAGAAGTGCATAAGGTATGGCAAGAAAGGGGTGGACATCATGACCAGAGAGTCTGAGTTGGGATCCCTGCCTTGATCGCTTCGACATCATCAGTGTTAGGGAAGAACGGATTCTGAAGGAATAACCCTCCATCCGGGATTCTGTGGCGTCCTCTAGGTGGCGACAGCCTCCATAGCTAAAGCTGGGAGTCGCGAAGGCAGTGGGGTTTTTCGAGGAGCGGGGGGGTAAGCACCCTATAATTGTGCTAAAAACAAAAGGTAGAAAGAGCAGCCATAAAACACTGTAGATGATCCTTGCCCCAGGTCATGTGGGCAGAATCATAGCAGAAAGACGATTGAAAGCCCAACTCCTAACCCGCGGTTCTTTCCTCAAAGAATGTCTGTTCTTTATGATACATAGGCCAAGCTTTAATCGTTCAGCGTTTGCCCGGACTCAGTCTGACATTTTATTGATAGATGAGAACTTGAATTTTTCTTGGAGAATACTATATTAAAATTTCTCTTCTTCATATTTGCTACTATTTACTCTGTTGATGCCTTCAGATTTTAATATTGCAAAGCAACTGAATTCAGAGAATACATCATTATACGCCGAACGAGAAGTCTAAGTATCATTCATGCCAAGTAAAACAATAATATTTAAGTTTGTACACTATTTATAGTCATTGTTTATAAAAATATTTAAGTAAAATTTTTTTTCAAGAAACCAAAGCACCCAATTTATGAATGAAGTTAAGTCCTCAAAATTAGTCATTTGTTTGGAAATACACATTTTTCTCTTGTAATAGTTGGTGGCGGGATTCTCAAGGCAGCCCACAAAAGTTTCATCAATCCGTACTGCGGCTCCAATGTTTACATTTATAATGAATAGAGGTTGAAATGAATACTCATGCAATGCTAGTAATGGAAAATACTTAAAATACAAGGGAAAAGGATTAGACACATGAGGTTTCCGTTCCCCAAGAAGGAAGGTAAATGGGTTAATTCAGGTCATACAGTTCCATGTCTGGATGCTAGGTGGCGCTATTGAACTAGCACAGCTCAGTTATTTGCCCAGTGGAGGGTTCACAGGAAGGACGTTTATACAAGGACCATTCCCATCACAAACATTCACTGTCTTCAGTTTGCTTACTTATGTTGGCCTTTAACATCACTGTGATTTTAGCTCCCAAGGAAATTATGACTAAGAAAAATATTGATAGCTTGCAACGTGTCAGTTTTTAAAATCTAAGGAGGAAAAAAAGCATTGACAGCTCAGAAGCATATGAGTTCTGTTCTTTACTTTCATAGTTTTGTGGATGACTATGGATCAGTCTCTCCAGTTTTATTTTTTTGGGGGGGGGAGGGAGGAGGAGGTTGGCTTCAGTTTATCATTTTTAAAAGGTAGGTCATGAACAAATGTACTCAAGATTAATTGATTAAAAATAAGACACATAGGTAAGACCAATGAGGCCATTCTCACCCAGTGAATCTGTTTAGGCCTTTGTTCCCCTTAACTCAGACTCATACCTGGGTGGTGTGGAGTCTACTGAGCGCTCGCCTCCCCCTTCCTCCCCCCACTCCAATATTTGTCTCAGCATCAGCAACTGCCCCCGGCTAGTAAGAAACACCTGAACATATTCTCTTGGTTACTCACCATGCTAAAATTTTCATTTTTATTTCATATTGAGTGCTCCCTATCATAAACTTCTTCTGAAGAATACAAATATTAATATAAAACAACTCTAAATTTTAAAAAATTAAAGACTAAATTTCTCAGGTATGTTTGGTAGGAGACAATTTACTGATTCAGTATACCTTCCCACAAGAAATGGACAGGATGGGGTGGGGGCAAAAAGTCAATCAGTTATTTAGGGAAGAACTTATTAACTTCTCTAAATGATAGGTTATTGGTATAAGTAGTACCACCTGGAAAAAGTTAATACCATTCTAATCTAGAATAAGTGACAACCAATTTGAATGACAGATGTTACCGTTTTCACCAGCTCCCCACACAGTGATTACTATTCATGCTTTTATCAGTTATGAGACTGGTATAGATATTTTTTGTGTTGCCGGAAGGGAGTTACTAAAATCTAGCACACACCTGCATTTTCTTAGATAATTTGTTTTAGATAACAGGACAAGCACCAAAGAAACAGCAGGTGGACTGTTTGCATTGTTAATCTATAAGGAAGAGTCACTAGGTGGCTCAGTGCCTTAGATTTGTCTTCTCTTTGTTTTCAAGACTACTCAGTTATAAAATTCTTTTATAAAGGACAGGACCAATGATTTGAATGTGCCCAAATTCATGGATTTCAATTAAAAATACACTGACAAGGAGGCTCTAAGGTGAATGACTCAAGTGACATGCTGTGGCTCTTCCTTTCACCTACTTGACACCAGCTTGCTGGGTTTTGGCTACAAGAAAACAGTACAGGTGCCTAGTCTTTGCAGAGACCAAAATATATTGTGAAGCTGGCAAAGAGCGGATGCTCGTCTCCTGTCCTCTGCCTCAGGGGACATAGAGACTCCTTGGGACAGAGCAACTGTGGAGCTTCTTGGCCCTCAGTGTCGCCATAGAAGAATCTCTCAAGAAGTTGCCAAAGAGACCACAAAACACAGTGAAAGTTACTAAAGAATCACTCGAAGATTCATTTTGTTGTCTACATGACATGTGGCAGCTGAAGAGTGATTCCAGGTGATATTCAAAAGATTTAACAACCAGTTCCGCTCAGAAACTGATTTTGAATGGTTGCTGATTGTCACAAGGGCCAGATTTCTGAAGACCCCGTGTGCTGTGAATTACCCCTTGCATTACTTCGTTGTTGGAGGAGGGGGTTAGGGGCACCCAGAGTGGCAGGTGCACTGGAGGGCAGAAGCTGAAGGCAGTATAGACATATTTCATGATTTTAACCACTAGTGCAGCTGGACTGTGTGAACTGGCCACATGTTGGCCCTGGGCTTATAGAAACCTCTCCTCTTACTACACAGGAGTATTAGACGTCCCTTATTCTCTCTGAAGCAAGAAGCCTCAGCGTATTAATATACCTCTATGACATACTCAAAGGGAAAACGATTCTTAAATTTATAGGTGGAAAGACTGCAGCTGAAGGCAAAAGAGCTAACAGTAACTCAATTTTCAGAAATATGTTCTACCTTAATGAATATGCATACAGGTCATGGGACCAAGGCCCACGATTTCTGAGAAGTCATGTATTTAAGTAAAAAGTTTGGGAAGTCAAGATGGTATAACCTGAAAACAGCAAGTAAACAAGCTCTTTGGGGTATGCTTTTTATTTGTGGTTTATTTATATTTAAGAACAGCAAAGGTAAAAATGTCCTTATCTAAGTTCTCAGGCCCACACCCCCAAGACTGTCCTTTGGGGTGCCGGGCTTTGGCACCCTGGGCTCTGAAACCAGATCCCAAGATGGATGATGAGTGTGGTGTGGGTTCACTGCTACTCTTCCGAATGCTGGGACGAGAGCATGTTCATCTTATTTGACAACTATGTGTCTCCAGGATTAAGTCAGACTTTTATCTCATACTGCGTATCACGCGGACATGTGGGTGCATGCCGCACACCCACACACACCCACACCCACACCCACATCCCTCTCCCCTCCCCCCCCACACACGTTATATAACAAGAGAAAGCCAAACAGGGGAAATAACAATAGTGTAAACCTTTTCATCAAAGGCATCTAACTTAGGATAAGACCCCTCTTTGCACAAAGACCAGAGGTTATCTTGTCTTATAGAACTAAAAACTTAGTCACAGCGGGGTTCTTTAAATTCTTTAAATTGCCTGTTGTTTACAGGGCAAAGGAAGACCTAGTTTCAAAAACCCACTGTGTAGGCTTTATTATGTTTCTGGCTATTGAGACCACATTTCCTGCTGAGGAGACACACCTGCAGGGCTCACCAGGGCGCTGGGTCAGGTTCCTGTGGGTAGGTACTCAGAATCTGTCTCTGAGCGAGGGTTGAGAGACTAAGGCAGCATCCACTAGCCAGCCATGTTCCTCCCTCAAATCACTGGGGTGTAGGGCTGCCTTATGGAACAGGGTCCAGGGCTCCTCTGGGATCCAGTGGACCTGGGCATTGGTACCTGCCAGTGACTCAGGTGTGGCGCGAGGCCCTGCCTGACTGTGAAATGCGAGGCAGCAGGTTGCATTTGGGGAGCTTTGCAACTGCTCCTTATTTCTCCAAGGCAGAATGCTACCAGCCCCCATTTCTGGTCGACAAAACAAAACAATAAACAGATTAGTGAACACATATGCAAGGCTTGTTGCGGCAGCACTAGGTTAAGGAGGACAGGAAAGAAACAAACAATGCTGTTTGTCTTTCGGTATAAAATAACAATGAGAAAACTAAGTGACAGATTTCTGAAAGTGATTATATTCACGGTGACATTATGGGCAGCGGAATTGCTCTGCTGCATTCTCTTCCTTGTTTCTATCTGGAAATCGCTCCATTTGTCAGAATCAAACCATAATTGTATTTTCAATTTGCTGCTCTGTCTATTCTATTTGCCAGGATTTTGTTCACCAGAGTGCTTTTGTTGAATGGAGGTCGGGCCAGAGATACTTCACACGATGGCTCCTTGACACTCCCACACTTTTCCATCACCGGACTCCAGACACGCACAAGCTCGCTCCTTAGTTCACCCCGGCAGCCCGCTCAGGACAAGACTGGCAGAAGTGCTGCCCATTTCCCTTTCCAAAGGCAGAAATGGAACCAGCAAGGCTTTAAAACACGGTGAGCTTACGTCTGGACCTGAAGCTCAAGCTTTCGGCGTTCGCACCTTATGATTCTAACCTTGCTTTGCAAGCCAGAGGAACTTTTTCTTCATTAACAGAAGAAATGATTTCATTCCTTTATTTTCCGAGTCATTTTCAAGGGAACAGTTGAAACAGAATAAGCTGGCTTACAAACAGAGTTACCTGGGTCTTTGTAGATACTGAGCACACCCTTGAAGTAATGAGGTAAAAATCTTTCCAGTAAAAGCAGCACATCTTCCAACTCTTCGAGAATCCCCACGAGCAGGAAGTTTTCATTCACGTTCAGTTTCGCTCTCTCGAGGGCCCACTCACCAGGCTCCCTTTGTGGATAGAAAAAGCATTTTTACATCCAAGATTCATTTTCAAAATGCAGCAGCAACAACATGCTGAAAGTTTGTCTCTTCTATTCGCCCACTTCCCATTTGCCTACGTCCAAATCCCATTTCCTGCAGAGACCAGCTCAGATGTAGCCGCCTCCAGCAGCCTGCGCTGGTCCTCCACGGCCCGCCACACCTTCCCGCCTCGATCACTCTCACC
>NW_011888805.1:691239-693303 GCF_000151845.1 Pteropus vampyrus
CCTTGTTTCTATCTGGAAATCGCTCCATTTGTCAGAATCAAACCATAATTGTATTTTCAATTTGCTGCTCTGTCTATTCTATTTGCCAGGATTTTGTTCACCAGAGTGCTTTTGTTGAATGGAGGTCGGGCCAGAGATACTTCACACGATGGCTCCTTGACACTCCCACACTTTTCCATCACCGGACTCCAGACACGCACAAGCTCGCTCCTTAGTTCACCCCGGCAGCCCGCTCAGGACAAGACTGGCAGAAGTGCTGCCCATTTCCCTTTCCAAAGGCAGAAATGGAACCAGCAAGGCTTTAAAACATGGTGAGCTTACGTCTGGACCTGAAGCTCAAGCTTTCGGCGTTCGCACCTTATGATTCTAACCTTGCTTTGCAAGCCAGAGGAACTTTTTCTTCATTAACAGAAGAAATGATTTCATTCCTTTATTTTCCGAGTCATTTTCAAGGGAACAGTTGAAACAGAATAAGCTGGCTTACAAACAGAGTTACCTGGGTCTTTGTAGATACTGAGCACACCCTTGAAGTAATGAGGTAAAAATCTTTCCAGTAAAAGCAGCACATCTTCCAACTCTTCGAGAATCCCCACGAGCAGGAAGTTTTCATTCACGTTCAGTTTCGCTCTCTCGAGGGCCCACTCACCAGGCTCCCTTTGTGGATAGAAAAAGCATTTTTACATCCAAGATTCATTTTCAAAATGCAGCAGCAACAACATGCTGAAAGTTTGTCTCTTCTATTCGCCCACTTCCCATTTGCCTACGTCCAAATCCCATTTCCTGCAGAGACCAGCTCAGATGTAGCCGCCTCCAGCAGCCTGCGCTGGTCCTCCACGGCCCGCCACACCTTCCCGCCTCGATCACTCTCACCCGTGCCTCAGGACCTCGAATCTGGTGAGCCCGGCCTAAACGTTTGTTGGAAGAAGGATACAGGCACATGCGCTTAGGTCCTAGTCCTACTAAATACGGAACAAGGCGTGACTGAAATGGCTTCTTAATGGGAAGACCAAACAGAACCACTTAAATAAAGGGAGAAGTCTTGAAATATGAAACTTACTGACATAATATTTCTGTAGGACTCAAAAATAGGTGTTAGGTCATATCTGGTAATCATCACATTCTTTTAAAGAGTTTAAGACAAATGTTATTTATGTATGTATTTATTTATGTATTTATTTACTGATTGATTTTAATTACAGGAGGAAAACAGCCTCATCTCATTTGTAGGGCAGATCTTCGAGTGGACAACATTTATGTGAGTGAGAAGACATGGGGACCACAGAAGTTGGGCCTCAGGCCTGGCTGGCATTTACCATCTGGGGGAATTTGGGCAAGCCAGGATCCTCTTAAAAAATTGTAATGATAACCCTTACTTAGCTTAAATAATTGTTGTCAAGGCGGAACAAAGGGACATTTTGAAAGAGTCTTGAAAAACCATCATGTGTAAACCAAGTTAAGACATCATGAGTACTCACCCTGAGATTAGGAAAGAGATAATTAAAAAAATACTCGAGCTAATTAGAATCATGTTTCTCAGAATAAATATCTTCATCGTGACAGAAAGTGAATCATCTGGCCCTAAATTTTCTCAATATCTGAAGCACTGACCCGAAACCAAGTGGCATCTATTATGGGAGTGAGGAGGGCGGGGAGGCCTTCTGAACTCAGGAGGTTTAGGATGAAGCAGGAAACTGACACAGAATTCTGACCATAAACAAACCCTTGTGTCACGGTAAACTCAACGCAACAGCACTAACCATGCACGTAATAATTATGCACTAACTATAGAGTCGGTAAAAAGAGCGAACGAGCGGTGGTTTAGAACTGGCTATCTCCCCTTCGCCTCCTCAGGAACCCTGTGACCTTCTAATCACGTTTCCTCTGGGGAAAAATGTCACTCCTGGGAACAGGGTTTATTTTCCACCAGCCAAGACAGCATTCATGGTTACTGCCATTTCTTCTCCAGGCTACACTTTGTCTAGTACAATGCATTTCAGCTGTAGCTAGACCAGAATCAACTGGGAGGTGGTCACAAAGGCCTCCTCCCACTCCAGACTGTGATTA
>NW_011888805.1:694023-704133 GCF_000151845.1 Pteropus vampyrus
GTGCTTATTCTGTTGTGTGAACTGCATCTCTGTGTTTCCCAGGGACCTGAAGTCTTTAGCTAGATAGATCACAAACAACTCTAGAGCAGTTGTACCCACTGTGACTCGTTGTGGCCCCAGCAGATACCAGCCAACTGGTAGGTATATAGTTGGCCCTTAACAAATATTTGTTGAATGAATTCAATATTCTTAATTCATTCCGACTCAATCAGAGATCGCTGTATGGTCAAACCTGCAGAAATGTGTTTCTCTGTGTATCTATACATCCAACAAATTATGAAGTGCATACAGTAGTCACATAAAGGGTTTATACATTTTGTAAGGACTGTAAAATCATTTCTAATGCTATATTAGGTTAGAAAGTGACAGGATGTTTGTTTACAGACATCTTACTTTCAAGGGCAACAGTTGTGATTTCTAGATTGTCTATTTCTCTTCTATGAAGGTTGAACATGGTGTCTCCGTGGGCATTACAAGAACTTATCATGGCTTGCTGGGGTAAATAAAAGGGCTAAACATCAACTTCTATCAAGACAGATTACACTGATAGCCTAGATAAGACATGCCTGGTTTCTAGGTATTTCTAAAGAGAAAAGATAATCCAGCTTACAAACAAACCTAACAGCTACAAGGTGTTTTTCCAGAGACAGTACCGGCAAAGTGTATCAGGGGTGGCTGTAACTCACAAATGGTCACATTGTTGATGGAGTTTATGAATCAGTTGCAGCCACTGAGCCAGTGTATCTGATATGATTGGGGTAGGTGGTTATTCAAATTGTTCAAGTTGGGAATAAGAAAAACACAAATTAAACTTTTTTTTTTACACTAACCCTTTCTTTCCCTCCTTCGTGCTTCTTTGGCTTGTGTATTAATTAAACAAATGTCACAATTACAATAACAAATTCAACTGGAACAAACAGATTCAGCAACAAAAACACTCCAAGCACTTGCGTCCACTGTGGGAAGCAGATGTGCACAGTTCCCAGGTTGGAATATACAGATGCTCCTCGACTTATGTCTTGATAAATCCATCTTAAGTTGAAAGTATTATTAGGTTGAAAATGCCTGTAATACATCCAATCTACCGAACATCACAGCTTAGCCTGGTCTACCTTAAACATACTCAGAACACTTACATTAGCCTCCAGCGGGGCAAAATCATCTCGCTGATACTACCCAGCATCATAAGAGAGTATCGTATGGCATATCACTTGCCCAAGCAAAGATCAAAATTCAAAATTCAAAGTATGGTTTCTATGGAATGCATATCGCCTCACTGTGCATAAAAACCTGTTAAAAATGCTTGTTAGTCTCGAAATACCTTTCTGAGAAGAATTTGACACAGAGAGGTATGTATAAGGATATTCATCCTTAAAAGGTTTTTACAACAAAATATGGCAGAACTTAAATGCTCGTTAATGGGAGACTGACACAGAGAAGGTGCGGTACATTCTTACAGGGAAAGTGGGCACCTGGGAACGATAAGGGGAATCCATATGCACTATCCTGAAAAGTGTCCGTGATGAATTGTCAGATGAAAACAAGTCAATTATTGGAAATACAAACATGTAGGACAATATAAAATAAACATATATGTTTACATAAACCTAAACATGTCTGGAATGGTAAACATTAAACTGTTTAAAGTGGTTATTTACGGCAGTAATGTAAAAGTAGATGAGACTACATTGAACTTTTACTCTATTCCTTTTTGAAATGTTCGCTTTTATTATAATGTATGTATTTCACTTTCATCATTAGAAAACTATAAAGGGATTTACATATTGTAAAACAAACCAAAGCTTGTGTGGGAGGGTCACCTGGCTTTGCCATGAAGATGCTTGGACCTCCCTTCCTCCTTCATACTCCGAGGGTCCTCTGGCTGTTGGTGTCCCCAGGGACCTGAGCCTGAGGTCACAGGGACCCGGTAAGCGGGCTGCAGTCAGAGGAAGGAGCCAGGAGCTAGGTGAACAGCAGAGCACGAGGGAATTCCACCCAGTGGCAGGTGTGGTCAGATGCAGAGCGTGTGTCCCCCGAGTTTGCGATTTCACACCAAAGGATGGAATGAAAGGGTGGCAGTTGAGGGTGTGTTCAGAGATCTGTCCTAAACACAGTCAGCCCCCGAGAGACCTGTATTCACAGGAGGGAAGAGGCAACAAAGCCCACCAAACACTCTGAGACTCACAGCACCTACACCTCTTGATTTTACTTTACAGTTGCCTTTTAAGAAGAACTTGTAGTCATCAGCATTTGTTTAGGTGGTGAGTCTACAAGCATAGACAGTCTGTTCACTGTGTCTCCAGCACTTAACACCCTGCCTGGACAAAGCAGGTGTGCAATAAATATTCAATGAACGAATGAGCAAATGGCAGAAGGAAGAAGCCAAGACACAGCCATGATTCTGTCCGCAGAGATGCTGGGGCTCATAGGAGCTGACAGAGGACATCCGCTAGTCGGGGTGGGGAGTGGGGAGGGCTGAGGAGCTGCAGGGGCCTAAGAAGGCCAGTTCCCTATTGGAATCCACAAATAACCTCTCAAGGTCAATTTATGGGAAGACATAAATCCCTAGTTTAAGAAGTGCTATTAACAATTCTTCTTTTCTTAGATCAAGGCATGTCTCGGGGGGATTTCAGAGAGTTCCATTTGAGCCCATTAGGCTGATGAATGGTGCTGGCCACAACTATCTTATGGAAATGCTATAGGAAGACATAAATAAAAGATGACTCAGGTGTAAGCTCACGTGGAAGCTATGAAGAGCTACGCATTTGTCTGCCTCCTGCTTAGCCAGAGCGAACAGAGACGTTGCTTTCCAGTGGCTCAAGGATGAGGGGCCTCAGAAAGCTGCTCCCAGCCGCTCACACAGTCCACTCTTACTGGAAATGAGACCTTCAGTGGGTGACCTTTAAAATTCTTGGAAAACTGAACGGACAAAGTGTCAACACAGCTGCTCTTACAGTGTCCTGCTCTGACTGTCCAGTGACCCCCATTCAGTGTCCCCTGGTGTTAATGATTTTTATCTTTGGCGTAAGACTTTGCTATCCTGTGTTGTTTTACGATTGTCTTTTTATGCTGAAGTTCTCTTAGCACATATATTTTTAAATGATTGTGCAACTTCATTTTTTTTTCTTTCCTTGCAGCTTCTAGGATAAGGTTGCTTTAAACTAAACCTCTAATATTTATTTTAAGCTTTGCTCTAAGGTCATCATCACAGTTGATGATGTTGCCAGCGCTTGATCTATGATTTGCTCATCTGGTTCCTGGATCATGACATATACCACGGGCAGCCCGCGGTGCTCCCTCCTGCCCACGCCTAACCCTCTTGTAAGGTCGAGTCTACACATAAGACCCCACTCTACTCATATTCTCACGTTATTAGGGAAATGAGATATTCTTTATAACTAAGACAATCCTTTTAATTTCATTTCCCAAACTGCAAACAAATCAGACCATTTTTGCTGAAATTTATTCCGAACTGTACTATTTTACAAAGTGAACTAACACCCTCTAGATTTTCTTTGCAGATGTGAATTCTTCCGCTTTGATCTTACAGCAACGTCGTCTATTAATTTGCTCCTGTGACACTTTATAGGACAGATTGTGATAAACAACCCTCACCTTTTAAATGCCAAAGGGCCCACTGGGTCAAAGGAAACCAGTCACTACAGCCAGATCCCCAGGCTCACTCCCGACTGCTCTCTCACGCTCACTCTCCACACCCGATCGGCCGTGAACTTGACCCCCACATGGTTTCCTAACCTTTTCTCCTACCCATTCCACAGCGCAGCCCCCATGCAGCAGCTCCCCAGCTAGTTAGTATCTCTTCCTTTCATCTCTTCTCCCAGAATGCATTTTCCATGTAGCTGCCTCAGTAACTTAGCTGAAATGCAAATGCATCCACATCACTCCCCTGTTCAAAAACTTTGGAGGGCTCTTATTGACAATGTAGCGAGAATAAGGATGAGTTAGGACACTCATTAAAAGCGCTAATTCCCTGGCCCTACTTTCTGAGTGTTTGATGCTAGGAATCTGCATTTTCAAGAACTTCTGGTGAGTCCGAGAAGATGGTAACTCTTCATGAGCCATCAACACTGTGTCATTAGGTAATTCCATGCCTTTGCTCATCCATCTCCCTTGCCTGAGATTTTCTTCTGAATCCAACAGCAGGCCCAGATTTGAGAGATGTCCCTGCCTGGATGAGTGTTAGCTCACTCCAGTCCACCTGTAGAGAAAAGAAGGTTCCAGAAGCTGGAGAAGAATTGAGGATCTGACAGCGAGTTTGAGGTGACTCCTGGTGAGCCTTTTGAGTGGGTCAAGTATGTATAACCAATATAGTGTGGTTTGTGGCATTCTCAGCACCCATAGTACCCACTAAAAAAAAAAATCCCCTTACCTCTCACCAAGTTGACAGTGGTCCCTGAGCTTTGTTCATTTAATAAAATAAGTAAAGTCTCCATTATATTTCTCATTCTTCCCTCTCCAATCCTATGGCTAATCCTGGGCCCAGGAAAGAGGGGCTTGAGGAGTTCCAGCAAAAAGGACAGCTGAAGCACACACAAGGTCCATGGTGGGGGAGAGCGTTCCAGAAGGGCAGAGCTCTAGGACTCCCAGCCTACCAAAGCCAGAAGAGCTGCATTTTGCTTAGCTTTGTTGGGTTTTACATAAGATTTAATTTGTTTAAAAAGTTATAAATCTGAAAATCATTGTTTCAAGCCAGGGCACAGAGGCTCAAGATATTAGAACAGCTACCATGACCTATTCCAGGGCCCCATCTGACCACTGTATTTGTTCCTTGGGTCCAAGGCGCAGGCCCACTCAGTTCTCTACTCTGTAACTGAAGCCGGGTTCACTGCCCGTGTCTGAGCCTGTCTCAGTAGCTTCCTTAGCACCCCCCATTCCTCTAGATCCTAGAAGCAGGCACTCTGCCTTGCTCTTCCTAGGTAGCCCCTTCTAAGGCACAGCGTCTCGCTTCTGAACAGATCTGTCACCAGGTTCTATTATGAGCATAAGCATTTGATATTGTGTGCTCCTGGATTCTGGGCCGCCTATTGCAGTCTCACTGGCATGATGTCATCACGTCATTACACTTCAACTTGTCCATTGCCACTTATGTTCTGCCTGCTGGGCTGACCGTACTCTGATGTGGACATCAGGGTCCTGCATTCCACTCCATCACACTGCTCCTCCCCTTGCCCTATATAACTGGGTGATTCTGATTATCGGGCCCAGGAAGTCTGATCTCACTAACTGGGTCATGACTGCTTGGGTCCTGTGATTAAAGAGCACCTTGTGGAAAAACAAAAATATGAGAAAACGGTTTCCCTCTTCCTCTTCCTCCTAGGGTCCAGGCTGTTGAGAGCTCTACGTTGCCCTTACCCTTTAGGGAAGAAGGGGTCCCCAAACCTGTGTCAATAAGGGAGGGAGTAGGTCTCTCATGCATACAATAATGTTAAGTGCTATGTAGCATCCATACTCTGTCAAAAATATCTTTTAAAATATATGGCATCTTTTAGTAAAAAGAAATTTATTATAATTTTTGTCTATAGTGTCAATTTTTTAATTCTTTCAGTTTTCTTTGTCTGTTGTGAATGAACAGAGGCTCTCTGGGCTTATAAAAAACTGGGACTTTCAACCTGGCCTCCAGGAAGGCACACTGCTCACAGGTGGGGTGCTCGGCAGGCTTCCCGAATTCAACTTTCCAGACTTTCAGAAAGCCACATCTGCTGGGTCCAGTGCTGGTCCAGGCTCCAGGTCAGGCAGGGCTGCCAGGTATGCAGAATGCTGCCAGATTGTGTGGTTATTTTATTAAGCCGATAAATGTCTACAGATTCTAGAGTAAAAACACTGGGCCCAACCCAGTATTGTACAAACATTTTCAAAGGTAAAAGTGGAATACATTATCAGTGACTAGTTCTCATAATGATAGTTTTTTTGGCTAATCATTTTCCTTCCTTCTACGTGTGATGTCTGGAACATTAGCACAAAGAATGTCTTTGAGCAGAGGTTAGCCCCAGTGGGAGTTACTTAAGGAACCATTGGATACCCTGAATTTTATACAAATGGGACATTTTACGAGAGTTTATCTTGACAAAAAATTCTGGGCATAAATTTTATAAAATCATAAATTACGAGGACTGAATTCAGTGATTAGTTGAAGAAATACTGGGGAAAAAGAGGTTGAGTAGGACTATCATTTCTTTAATGCTATTGATTAGAAATGAAACACAAGACAGAACTTTACTGGGATTCTAATTTTAAATGTTCAGCTAGAATTTTCTTATATAGTTTACACCTATGATGCCACGATATGGTTTATTGTAATTTTATTTCAGAGATTCTTAATTCGGGGTAGCTCAAAATCAGTTGCTCATTATGCTTAAACAATTCCAGCTGCAATCTTCAACAAACAATGCCAAGTTTCTTTAGTTATATTATGAATTAAGACATCTACTGTTTGTAAGGTATCATGCTAAGCACCCTGGTCCCAAGTAACTGATAAATAATTGTATCTGATTTCCTTTATTTGTAGTTTAAAACACAAAAAATCTTTCAGCACTCAATATTTAACTCATTTTACCAACGTATGTTAATCAATGGCTATGTTCACTGTTGCTTTTTGTGTCCGATACCTTCTCTACTTTTCCTCAGAATCCATCTTTCAACAGTGTTTTTAGTGAAGGCAGTAAGATTATCTTTCTATGTCTGAAAAAGTCTGTAGAATGAGTGCGAGGTGTGAATGATTAGTATGGGCAATGCATCTTGCTAGGTCACAGGAAAGAAGCTTGGTAAAATATCAAGTCCGCGCCAAAGCACAGTCACGTTTACTGAAATGCGATAACTTTTGCTTCATGAGTATGTCAGAGAACAGAAGGCCAATGCACAGTTTAAGCCAGACATCAAGCAGTGTGATTTCTGAGGATTCTTCTTACAGATCATGCAAGACATGAATATATTGTAGTAGTGACTTAATTGTAATGGTGTTGCTTTTATTAATCACTTCATGTGTGTTGCCAAAAGTTCCTATATTTGAAGTAAGCCATGAATACAAAAATGGTATAATCTTTGCTCTACATATTTTTTATGAGTATTATATAGACTCTAAGCTTCTGCAAGAAAAGCTTCATGTCTCCCCTCTATGTTGGGGTACCCACGTAGGGCCAGGCAGGTGCTCTCTTATAGCTCATAAAAGTAGCCTTTAAAGATGATGAAATTTTAATTTGAATTGTGCTTTGGCTATGTTTCGCACATCACCATGGGAATCTGATAAAAGCTTTCAGAAGACAGCACTATTTTGCCATAAACAACATCATAAAAAATTCACCAGCAGAGTGAAACCCAGAACGCAAGTGCTGATAAATTTTACACAAAAAGTACTTAAGTGATATTGTAGATAAAGATATGGATGCATTTTTTATAGTAGGCATCTGCACCACTGAAATGTCATTAGTTGACCTATAATCTACTCCCAGCCAGAAAAGGTGCATTCCAGATGTGGGCTCCACTTAGAGGAATCTAGTCTCCAAGGCCCAGAAAGAGCCATGTGGTTGAACCTCTGCCACTAGCAGCTCTGCTGTGAGCTTGGAAAGTGCCGTGTTGGTTAAACCAGGCACACAGCAGCCCCCTGAGCCCACGGCTCTTCTGTCTGGTGCATTCAGCCCAGCAAATGGATGGCAGCAACCTTTGCAGATAGGGATACACTTATGATATTTGGAAATATACAGGCAATGGGACTATCTGTCTTTCTAATATGACTAATATTGAGATGCTGATTGAACCTTAAAATAAGCAGGAGGTCAGGTTTATGGAGAGGCCTACTCCCTTCCTTCCTACCTAGCCACATAGAAAATGGACAGGTCGCCATTCTGTGGGCTTTCTGTGGGTTGGCTGTGTGATATCATGAATGGATTATCAGTGGCTCCTATGGGGTCTATAATTTTACCATTCTAGATCTTAAAATAACCACGGAAATGCATTTTAACGTTTGACTGCTCTCTATGTAATTCCAGAAGGAAAAGATGCTGGTAAAACAGAAATCAGAGGGGTCAGTGCAGATTTTGCTTAAAAGTTGATTTATGAAGTGTAGAGAAATGAATCATTACCTCAAATCTGTTCATTTCACCATTTAAAGAAGCCCCAGTGGTAGGCCGAGTCCCGACACTGTCTAGTATTTCCTGGAGGCAGTACTGAGCAGAAAAATCAGGCTCGAACAGATTTTCTCAACTAGTATGAACCTTTGTGAGTATAAGAATGGCAGGAATTCCTGGGAAACCAAGTATGTCCTTTAAGGGTATTATACCATAAAAATTATTTATGACCCCTTTGGGCCACACAAGTTTCTAAAAGCCACAGAAACTGCTTAGCCTCATAGAATTTGGATGATTTTGCCTTCCCAGCTGAAGAGGTTCTGTTTCTTTTTCTTTCTTTCACATCCAACAGTCTAATTGTTTTGGCATAAGAGGCCAAAGCAAACCACAGAAGTCACACTTTCAACTTCTGGTTATCCAGGGTATAAACAGCATGTTTGTGGATTTTTTAGGCCCACAGCTTCTTCTCTCTGTGGCCCCATCTTCCCAGCCCAGAAGGTCATAAAGGATACACAATAGGCTTAATAAAGAGAAGCTGAAACTAAATTGTGAGAATGATTATTTTAGATTAACTTGAAATTTCAGTTTCTCGACCCTGTTATCATGAGTGACTAAGAATTGTCAGGGTGATGGAGGTTCACTGGACCATTCTCTCTTTTATATTTGAAAATTTCCATAATGTATAGTAAGAAGCAAACAAAATTTTCCAGAAAAAATACGAGTGTAGTTGTATCCCCAGCCACATGCCTCACTTTTTTCTGCTTTTCCCCCGCCCCGGGTCCTTTTTTATATAGTTCATTCATTTGTTCATTCATTTGTTCAATTTGAATGAATGAATAAATGAATGAGTGAATGAACAAAGTCCATTCCTCCTACCGGGGAGTAGGAGGACTTTATGAAGACTCAGACGTTCTCCTTTATAATTTTCCATCTGAAGTTTGTCTGGAGACATCATTTCTGACCCTGTTATTAGCTCTACTTCCTGGATTCTTTCTGCTCTAGAATGAAATACAACCACATAGAATGCAAGGGGGCGGGGGCCTATGAAATCAAGCCCCTTCATTACACTGGTTATTGGGATTTCTCTCTTGGCTTCTTTATAGAATGTTCTCTCATATTTTTATTATGTGCAGCTGTGTTGAAGAGTACAATCAAAGTAAACCCAAATTCTTATCCTTTAAGGGCTGTGGTATAATAATTTTTCTTTTATTACCTTTTTCCTTCTCTTACTGATATTCTCTTCCCTTTTTAAATTTATTGTCTGTCTATGGATCAGACCAAGGCACTATAAATAATGAAAAAATTCAAATCACTCTAATAATTTCTACGTATGTAAGTATAGCATTTATGGAAACAAAGAACTATTAAAAAACAGTTTTCTCACCTACTTTCCTCTAAGTTTACCAAACTGAGAATTAAAGGCAAAGAAAAGAAAATATTGTGTAAAGTCAATATAAAATGAGAGTTGAACCAATGATGAAAAGGTTAATTCCATAGACTAATAAATGTTTATCATTTAGAGGAAAACTAGAGTCTTTCTGGTGAAAAACTGATTAACTATATTTGGGAGGGGGCTGTTTCTCCCTGTGTCTCTGTCTCTGTTTCTGTCTCTGTCTCTGTCTCTCTCTCCCCTCATGAACAATCTATTAAACCACAATCAATTATAATAAGTTAAGGGGTTAGAAGCAATTCTTTGTAATGATCCGGATAACCACGCTTCAACACTCAAGATGTAACAATCAATGAATGTAACAAGATCCACAGCAGTCATTCAACGCTGTTCTTACTGGGCTCCCAATATATGCTGGGCACTGTTTTAGATATAGCCCTTGCCCTGCTCCCCAGGGATTCATGTTCAATGTTCACAAGAGCCTATCAAATAACACAAGTGCAATCATCGGGCTCCACGCCTGCCCACACTCTGTGAGTAGAGAACCCTGAAGGAACTGGAAAAGCCCGTTTCCTGTCTCAAGAGGCCCAGTGCTATTCAGCTGGAGCTGATCACTGCCACACAGAATTGTGTCAGGGT
>NW_011888805.1:705143-707589 GCF_000151845.1 Pteropus vampyrus
TAAGTTAAGGGGTTAGAAGCAATTCTTTGTAATGATCCGGATAACCACGCTTCAACACTCAAGATGTAACAATCAATGAATGTAACAAGATCCACAGCAGTCATTCAACGCTGTTCTTACTGGGCTCCCAATATATGCTGGGCACTGTTTTAGATATAGCCCTTGCCCTACTCCCCAGGGATTCATGTTCAATGTTCACAAGAGCCTATCAAATAACACAAGTGCAATCATCGGGCTCCATGCCTGCCCACACTCTGTGAGTAGAGAACCCTGAAGGAACTGGAAAAGCCCGTTTCCTGTCTCAAGAGGCCCAGTGCTATTCAGCTGGAGCTGATCACTGCCACACAGAATTGTGTCAGGGTTGTCCCAATTTCAAGAGAAGCTGGACATTTGAATTTTTGTGTGAACTCTCTGAGCTCTTAAATGTTAGTACCAAAACGAAACAGAAATTGTGAGTGAAACATACACGTCTGTAGGTCAAATAGGACCCATGGTTTCCCAGTCTAGGTTCCATAGTCATTTCAAATTTGAGTACACCCTGAAAAAATACAAGATTGTATAGTTTGCTGTGCTATGTACGTTTCTGAAGAGAAGAACACTGGGCGATAAAGGACAAGTGGGATTTGTATTAAGACTGGATCCGATAAGAGCCAGCCGTGGGACAGGGAAGAAAATGCTGGATTTGGCATCAGATGATCTGGCTCTGTAGTCTCGGTCTCTTCTCAACCGGCTGGATTATGATGGGCAGTGCACTTCACCTTTTGAGCATCAGTCTCCTAAGCTATTAAGAGAAGGATAGTAATATCTCTTTCATAGGATGGCTGTGGTGATGAAAGAAAATGTATTTGAAAATTCTTCATAAACTACCATAGGAGTGAAGAGGCTATCTGAATTCTGAACACATTAAGGGCTATGAAGGGTTTGGCAACATTGGATAAGAAGTCATGGAAATGCGGGGACTTGATGATTCAACTCACTCCTGTAGGAAAACTACGGAGTGAGAAGCACAAGAAGAGCAGGGTACACACTGAAAGAGCCTGCTGCGGGGGACAGGAAGTAGAGCTGTGGTCTAGAGGGAGCACGGTTTCCTTCATGAGAAAACTTACTAGGACTATAAAGCCCACAATGAAACCCTTGACTAATAAAGTGGTTGACTATCCACCGGGTGGATTATTTGTGGCAAATTTTAAAATCACAGGTTGGCTTCCTACCTTGGGATATTTTCAAACCACCAACTTACCTCCCCACCCTTAAGTCAAAGAATAAAACTTCATTTCAATATTAGCCCAAGAAAAACACAGTCAAAGGAGATCATGATGCTGGAGTACTTTTTACTAATTCCAAGACTAAATATAGATGATTTTTGGATTGTTGGCTGTTTTCAATGATCAGCACAAACATTTTCTTCTATAAAAGAGGATAAAAAAAGTTGTTTTTCTATAACTCACAAACCTTTTAAGAGGAGAATGGAAAATCTCACTTGGGGTGTTATTGATTTCACTCTTTAGAGAACCACATGACTGTACATTTTTGCTTGTTAACTTTAGCACCTAGGGTTAGATAGTTTCTCAAAGTATAATAAGCCTAAGGATGCTGGTTTGATCTAAGAAGCAGATAAAAAAAGGGAGTTATTGATGTAAAACAATTTTTTTTTTGTAACTAAGGAGTAACCAAAATGTTAGAAAGTCAGGGGCACATTCTCGGTCATCCTAGACCTTTTGGCAGAGGGGCCCAAGTCTTCCTACCTCCAGCCTAGGGCCATTCCCTTTTCCAAAGAGTTTATATTTCACCGGAGACATGTTCCATTCAGTCTTATAGATAGATGGGGGAGGAGAAACTCATTCTTCTTATTCCATATTCTTGCCCTGGACTCATTAAGTCTAGAAATCTAACTTATCGACAGTCAGAATTTGGGGACTTAAAATTTTAATTGACCTGGAAACAAATGCATTAAAAAACAAATGTTACTCCTAGGTGTTTTTGCCACTAGGGTTTGGGTGATGCAGGTGGTTACCAACCTGGAGTACACGGAGCACCCCCAAAGGGGTCTGAGACTATAACTGTATTTCAATATAATTTGGTTTCTCTGTAATCCTAAGGATTTTTTTAAATGCACTTAAAAATATTATTCTGAGAAGAGGTCTAAAAGCTTCGCTCGTTGCTAAGGGGGTTCATGGATGAAAGAGGTGAAGCTCTCCCCTTTGTCCTGGAAATTTTTTTCTTGAGTAGGGACCACATGTCTCTGCTGTAAGATGTGTCACCTGACCTGTATTACAGCACTGGGCCTCTTTTGACTCATCAAACAACAACAAAAATGTCAACAGGAGATTATTTTTGACGAAGATTTTTCAAGTTCTCTCTTAAAAGCTTAGGTAAAACTTCTATTTCAAAGAGTTGGACAGTAACTACAACAACTACCAACAAAATTTTTATGTAAATAGAGTCC
>NW_011888805.1:709429-721312 GCF_000151845.1 Pteropus vampyrus
AAAACTACGGAGTGAGAAGCACAAGAAGAGCAGGGTACACACTGAAAGAGCCTGCTGCGGGGGACAGGAAGTAGAGCTGTGGTCTAGAGGGAGCACGGTTTCCTTCATGAGAAAACTTACTAGGACTATAAAGCCCACAATGAAACCCTTGACTAATAAAGTGGTTGACTATCCACCGGGTGGATTATTTGTGGCAAATTTTAAAATCACAGGTTGGCTTCCTACCTTGGGATATTTTCAAACCACCAACTTACCTCCCCACCCTTAAGTCAAAGAATAAAACTTCATTTCAATATTAGCCCAAGAAAAACACAGTCAAAGGAGATCATGATGCTGGAGTACTTTTTACTAATTCCAAGACTAAATATAGATGATTTTTGGATTGTTGGCTGTTTTCAATGATCAGCACAAACATTTTCTTCTATAAAAGAGGATAAAAAAAGTTGTTTTTCTATAACTCACAAACCTTTTAAGAGGAGAATGGAAAATCTCACTTGGGGTGTTATTGATTTCACTCTTTAGAGAACCACATGACTGTACATTTTTGCTTGTTAACTTTAGCACCTAGGGTTAGATAGTTTCTCAAAGTATAATAAGCCTAAGGATGCTGGTTTGATCTAAGAAGCAGATAAAAAAAGGGAGTTATTGATGTAAAACAATTTTTTTTTTGTAACTAAGGAGTAACCAAAATGTTAGAAAGTCAGGGGCACATTCTCGGTCATCCTAGACCTTTTGGCAGAGGGGCCCAAGTCTTCCTACCTCCAGCCTAGGGCCATTCCCTTTTCCAAAGAGTTTATATTTCACCGGAGACATGTTCCATTCAGTCTTATAGATAGATGGGGGAGGAGAAACTCATTCTTCTTATTCCATATTCTTGCCCTGGACTCATTAAGTCTAGAAATCTAACTTATCGACAGTCAGAATTTGGGGACTTAAAATTTTAATTGACCTGGAAACAAATGCATTAAAAAACAAATGTTACTCCTAGGTGTTTTTGCCACTAGGGTTTGGGCGATGCAGGTGGTTACCAACCTGGAGTACACGGAGCACCCCCAAAGGGGTCTGAGACTATAACTGTATTTCAATATAATTTGGTTTCTCTGTAATCCTAAGGATTTTTTTAAATGCACTTAAAAATATTATTCTGAGAAGAGGTCTAAAAGCTTCGCTCGTTGCTAAGGGGGTTCATGGATGAAAGAGGTGAAGCTCTCCCCTTTGTCCTGGAAATTTTTTTCTTGAGTAGGGACCACATGTCTCTGCTGTAAGATGTGTCACCTGACCTGTATTACAGCACTGGGCCTCTTTTGACTCATCAAACAACAACAAAAATGTCAACAGGAGATTATTTTTGACGAAGATTTTTCAAGTTCTCTCTTAAAAGCTTAGGTAAAACTTCTATTTCAAAGAGTTGGACAGTAACTACAACAACTACCAACAAAATTTTTATGTAAATAGAGTCCCCAGGGTGATTCAGTGCTTAAAAAAATTCTTAAACTTGCCACTTAATCTAACACAATAGTTCTTTAAGTGTGGTTTGCAGATCCCTGATGAGACTCAGACCCTTCCAGGAGCCCACAAGATCAAAACCATTTCTGTAATGATCACACTAAAGTATTATTTGCCCTTTTGATGGCTCAACATTTATGTTGATGGTGCAAAACTAGTGGTAAAACAGTCATCAATGTGACTCAGGACAGTGGACCAAACAGGACTGGACGTCATAGTACCCTTCACCACCACACACACTTGGAATGAAACAAAGTTCACTTAAGAATGTCCTCGATGGAGCAGTAAAAAATTACTCATTGTACCGAATCTCAACTCTTGAGCACAAATCTTTTTAAACTGTATGAATAGACGCAGGAAGTTTGCATAAAGCACTTTTGCTATGGACCTCTTGGCAGTTTAGTATAGTCTAAGGAGCAACTTCCCAAATCAACACTTCTCCAATCCATGTGCTTAAATGTCTAAAATAAAACAGATAGGATTCAAAAGAAAACCAAATATGTTGAATTATTAATCAAAATGTAAAAAGTTGTGTTAAGTAGTATGTGTGCTTGTTTAATGTATTAAATAAGATTTCTTTGTGTGTCTAATAGCTACTACATTATTGATCCAAGTATTATGGTAGTATGAATGATTATTTTGAGATATCTCCAATAATAGTAATTGATATAAAATAGATATGAATTCTACTGGTGATGTTGTAGGCATTGTTAATACTACTGTAGTTTCTTGCCACATTCAAAAACGAAGGAAATGCTAAGCTGGTAAAAATAATGAAATATTTTCTTTTTCCTCTTTAGAGTTCATAGACTCTCCTGGAATTTATCCATGGACCATTATGACCACTTGATGTTCTATATATTATTTGTCTGTTTGTTTGTTTACTATCCGCTCCAAGAGAGGTTGGTCTTGGTCTGCTTCATCACTGTGCCAGGACTCAGATGAGTTCCCAGCCCAGAGCAGAAGCTCAGGCAGTATTTCTCAAGTGAATGAGGAAGTTCACCAACTTTCCGGTCCCACTAAGTCTGCCTGGCACCCTCTCTCCTTCCACCTGTAAGTTAAACTCCTAATAGAACATCACTGCAGATTTCCAGTATTTACACCTCCTACAAATATTGAAGTTTTCAGCCTAGTCTTATTGTTTAGTCCAAATTGTTTTAAAGAAGGAAGTTAGTGCTTTCAATGAACTCATCAATTAATAGCCTCTTAGCACTGAGCCCTGTCGGTCTGGGATCTACTATGGCCAGTGTCCACTACTGTTCCACACTGGCTTCCACGAGAAAAGACTGAAATACAAGCCTACAAGCCAGATTTTTTTTGCAGAACTCTTAAAGTAAAGCTTCTGTGGGCTAGAATAGAAAATATGAATCTGAAAGTCCATCTGGTATTATAATTTATTTATTATTTTATTATTATTATTATTCTTTTTAGGTGAGGCAACCCTTAATTGACCTCACAGATTACAAGGACCTTATCAGCTTACAATCCCTTATTTTTTTATTTTTATTTATTTACTTTTTATTTTTTACACTTACAGCACCTGGTCTTCCTAGGTGGTCTCCCATCCAAGTACTAACCAAGCCCGACCCTGCTTAGCTTCCGAGATCAGAAGAGATCAGGCTTGTTCAGGGTAGCATGGCCGTAGACTGGTATTATAATTTTATCCATGAAAACACCCTGGTGTCATCTCAAAGAGGACAAACAGCTAAATTTAACTTATTACTGAAGGTTTTCTTTGCCTTCTCAGTCTTAATATGTTAATTTGCTTAACTATTCAAATTCAAAAACAAGAAAGATATCATTGGAATCAAACCTTAGTCTTTCTTCTCAAATATTTTTATTACAAAATCTACAGTTAAACAAAAAGAAAAAAGAAAAAAACAAAAAGCCATCATAAATCTGCCACACAGATACCAATATTTAAAAATAAAAAATATAAGGAATATAAAAATATAATAGAAAAAAATAAAAATATTTTGGTGTATAGTCCTTTTCGGTATTTTTTATATGCAGGTCTATTTTTCTTGCTGTGGCTCGTCCTGACTGTAATGCCAAACTCCAAGTAAAATATTAAAAGGAACAAAGGAAGCAAGTCTTTGAACTTTTTTACCCTAAACACTTATTTGTTAAAAAAAAAATATTTAAATGTGAGATTTCTTCCAAAAGAGGCCAATGTTTCTTTAGTTGGATTTTCATGGACTTAAGTGTTCTTCCATCTAAATTACAAACGGGGAGGGATGGAATTAATAAAAGTAAAACTCACTTGATTACCAAAAAGCTCAGGAAAGTTTGTTATTTGCTGTATAAACTGGCAACTTTTTATTAACTCTTGTGTTTGAGGAAGAGACTTGAAGATTAGACAGCACCTTCACTTCTCAAATCAGAAAACCCCAGTTTTATAGGGCCTCCTTTTTTTGAAGAGTGAATGTGGCTGCCTTAATTTAATGAATTATCTGCTCACCTGGAAAAGCATGCAGAAGTGGGGACACTTGTCTCCTTTTGCTTCTGTTATTGCAATCCAAGTTGTTTTCAGCTTATCTGAACAGGGATAAAGGCCAATCACTTTTGTTTTCCCTTTATTTTAGTAAAAGTCCCATTAATTTAGTAAAAGTGATGGGATACTTTTTTTCTTCAATACCCTACTTTTCATAGGTTACCTTTTTCCTTACCTTCCAAACCTTCCATTGAATCAGTCTGTAAATGTGGGTAAAATGCTAACGCAGTTTGTAAAACGTAGTAGAGACCCAGGATTTGGATTTGTGTTGTGGGTTAGAGATCTCCTTCTAAGAGGAAGGCCTTGAAATTTCTTTTTTTTAAAAATTGTTATTATTTTATGCCTACAGCACCTGGTCTTCCTAGGTGGTCTCCCATCCAGGTACGAACCAGGCCCGACCCTGCTTAGCTTCCGAGATCAGACATCGGGCTTGTTTAAGGTGGCATGGCTGTAGATTGTGGACCATGGCTCCACAGGGGCATGAACCCAGAACTTTCTGTGTGCAAAGCAGACATGCTAACCGTTACACTATGGAACCATGTGCAGGCCTTGAAATTTCTGACTGAAATATTTCATTTTCTGTTCTTCCCTCCTTAACCACCATAATTCCTTTTGAACCTTTTAAACTTTTTAACCCAGGTTTTTATTTGGGGGCACTTACTGAAATGGATTCCTCCTTCATGAAGTTCCCACAAAGCCAGAAATAGCTTCTTCAGAGGTCTAGAGGCCTCAGGTGATAACAACACTATAGATTACATGTTTCTTGTCTTTTCCAAGGCTTCGAACATCTATTATCTCATTTTCATTGGCTGATGGAGGACTGAGGAGGTTCTCACATTTCCAGGAAGGGCCACCAGAAGGAGCAGAGGAGGCTATAAAGATCCTTGCTTGGCTCACTCATCAGTGGTAAAGGGGCGTTGGAATGTGGGTGGGAGCAAGTGCCGGGCTCTGAGCTGCTGCCCCATGGGCCAGTGAATTACCAGCAAATTACATGACACAGAGGACAATGCGGAGGAGGGAAGGAAATGCATCTTTGGGAACTGGCAGAAGTCTCCTTCGAAGAGTGGCTTTGGAAATGAAAAGGGGCTGAGATAAAATGGCAAAGTAGAGTGGACTGAGTGGTGGCTGGGAGGAGGCAGGGAGTGTGGGGCAGCGTGGTCACTGTGCAGGTCTACGCCTTCAGGTTAGAGACCAGGGAAGCATCCCTTGTCTGTTTTTCAGAGAACACCAGGCCTGTGGATGTTGCTGTATTTTTAAACAGATGGCATTAACTAAGGAATGGGTACACGATGCAGGCCTGCCTAACTGTCCATTCTTGGGTTTTAGCACTTGCTACTTCCTGCCTCATACTTTATACCCCAGCAACTGTCACTTCCCTTAGTTCTTCCTGTGCATTAAGTTGTTTCAAGTTGCATACTCTTTCTGCCTGGCTACCCTCTATTTATCCTGCAAGACTCAACTAAGGTGTCACTTCCTCCAGGAAGCCTCAAGGACATGACTTCCTTACCCATCCACTGATGCTCATAGGTAACTACCTGGAGTTGGAACCCTAGGGCACCATCCTTCCATACATGCTCTCACCCCTCGTGGAATATATATTTTGCCCTCTCTGGATACTGATAACTTCCAATTCCATATATCCCACCCAGTCCTCTCTTCTGGCTGCTGGATGTCTCCATTTACATGTACTTTGGGCATCTGAAACTCAGCATATCCAAAGCAGGAACTCATTTTTGCTGCCTCTCCGTCTCTTCATTCCCCACTCTCAGTGGTACAATCCATCAAATTGCTCCAGCCATGGCTCTTCCCCATGACAACCATATTCCAAACCAAATTAATTTACCTTGATTTAATCCAAGTATTTTCTCCTTGTGCAAGATTTCACATGCAGATCCTGTCATGTCATATTCCCATCCCCTTCCTGACCACAGTTGAATCTATCACTTTTTATCGTCTTCAGAATGAAGCCTCACATACTTATGACATCTCTTAAGATCTTTGATGATCCAGCCCCTTCCCATCTTTCCATCTTCAATTCATATCATGCCCCTGTATTCTGCTTTCTGAACTCCGTCCATATGAGATTCTTGTGGTACCTGGGACTCTTGACCTATGTACATACTGTTCCACATTCTGATCACCTCTCCCAGTTTCTTGTTCAACGTCTGTTTTCCTTGACAGATTATATACCCCATGAGGGCTGGAACCACATCGGTGTTTTTCATTACTGAACGCTCAGTATCTGTCAAAGTGCTAGCTACAGAGTAGGTGTTGAGTATTTGTTGAAAGAAAGAAAGAATGAATCAAACATATCAGAATATAAATAGTCCAAACATTTATGCATATGATGTACATAACCAGTTGCAGATGGGTAGGTTCATTAAAAGATGCTGGACACAAAATGCTAAGCCTGTCAGCTTTGTTTAATTAAAGAACCTAGGAGGAAGAATTTAGCTTTAAAAAAAAGCTTTAAATTTTAATCACTGTGAATATGTGAGCGAAGATATATATACACGTGTGTGGAGGTGACAGCGGACTACCCATGGTGATTTGGTCATGCTGAGCTGATTGCGTCCTCTCTTTTTGGGCAGGCATGTGATTAAGAGTAGGTGACACAGTACATATAGACTGGTGAGCAATAGATTGGAAAATTTTAGGAGACAACCATCATTTCTGGGCTTTATAATTTCATTTCAGAACTTAAAGAACACCCTTTTAAGACCTTCCTGTAATTTATTAATTTGTTTCCAATATTCTATTTCCTAAATTCACTTTCTCTGATAAACACCGATTTGGCTGAGCTTTTGCAGTCGACAGCATCACAAGGCCTAACTCCACGTGACCTTCACATTTGTCCTAACTACTTGGATGAGTGGTTAAGATGAGGTAACTTCTACGTTTCTTTTCTCCCTTGAAATACAAGGATTAGTTGAGGTCTTTTTTTTTTTCCCTTTCTTTCCTCAGCTTTCTGGAACTCCATGTGAAAAGGGCCCTGAAAACAAATCTTGTGCTTATATTTGGCTTCCTCCTTGCTGATGATCATTTTTTTTTTTTTTTCCTGCTAGGTTTGTAGCTTTTTCTCCCAATTTACCAATGATGGTTAGATCATAAGTCACAGGCTTACTCAGTAGGACTCCGTTCCAATAGATCTTGGTAAAGATATTTAATTGCTTCTTGCCACAACTTTGTCATTTGCAAAATGGGACTAATAAGGCTATCTTGGAGAACAGCACATTTTTGGAAGCTCCTTGAAAACTTAGTGTTAAATACAGGCTTTAATGTGAAATCATTTATTTTGACTGAATTTTAAAACGTCAATGCTGAATGTGGCTTTGCAAATAAATTAAATACAGATTGTGTTCTGCAGAAACCTGACCTCCGCTAACAGCATTTAGAGAGAATTAAATGAGGTATCTTTTTCTTTTCTTTTTTCCCCATGTATAGAGCATAATGTCACAGGAAGGTAACAGTGTCCTGCCACCTGTGAGGAGTAAACCTGAATTCCCATTGGAGGCGTTATAAACCAAGACGCCATTCTTCAAGCACCCTGTTCTGAGCACACCCCCAAATGAGGTACCTTTTATCTAAAACACTCAAATCAACACTGAATGAAAAGTAGAGACCAAAATAGTTTTCAGATGTAGGGTATGAAGCAAACAATTCCTTCTTCCAATTTAGAAGAGCTTTTACGCGAAGAAGAAACATTTGCAAAAATTAAATTTTGAAGATTTGCAGACTAATGATACCATTTTTTTTTTACCTATAATATAAATGCTATAATAAATAAATAGCGCTATGGACCTCAAGTTTAAAAGTACTGTTTCTTAAGATTAACCTAACAGAAGTATCCCTTTTCGCTTCTGATAACAAAATGTTAGTTTACCTAAATTGGCGCAATTTAATTTCATCAGTTCTAATAGAGAGATAAACACTGAAATCTTTAGGTCTATGTGGGCAATAACCACCTAAGTTGAGGACAACTGAACATCCATTTTATAGTCTAGAAAATATCCAGCTTAATCATCAGGGGTGGCCTACAGACAATTGAGAGACTTACACATAAAATACGGATACGCAAATTTATATAAATGGAAAAACTTGAGAAGGATGCACTGACATGATTGTGTATTTGTCTAACTGTGAATCAATCAAACATTCACTTAGCCATTTATTCAGCAAATAATCTTTGAGCACTTATTATGCGTCAGACCCTGGTGTTTTGTTTGTTTGTTTGTTTTTGTTTTAGGTGCTGAAGAAATGCTGGTGAATAAGACAGGTAAGTTCCCTGCCTGCGTGCAGTAAATTCCATTAAGACTTTCCTACATGATGAGCTCCAGGAAAGCAATAAATGGGATGTATACAAAGCAGGGAAGATGATATCTGATTTTAGGAGCTGACAGTCAGGCTGAGGAAGGACTAAGGTAACAATTAGAGACAAACAGGATAGAAAGAGGCAGTTAGTTCAGCACAGCGGTTAGCAACATGGCCTCTGAAGCCAGACTGCCTGAGTTTGAATCCTAGTCCCATCACTTAATGAATATAACTTAACTCTGGGCAAATGCCTTAACCTCTGTGAGCACCAGACTTCTCATCTCTAAAATGAGATCATAATAATCATGATATAAGATTGTATTGTGAGGATCCGATGAAGTATTCGGGTACTAACAGTACCTGGAACATAGTGTGGACTCAAGAGTAAGAGACAGGGCAGAGGGCACGAGGAACGGATATTCTAGGAAAGGGACAGCGCCCCAAAGGCTGGGATCGAGAGAGACTGGAGATAAGATTTTAAAAGATAGAAAGGACTTTAGAATTCACTACAGAAGGCGGGCGTCACCAAGCTTCCTGAGCAAGAAATGAAATGACGTGATGTGAAGTGCCGCTTTGGAAAACTAACCTGGCCGTGCTATGCAAGGTGGAAAACAGAGAGGGCGGCAGGGATTAGAGGAGTTAGTCAGGAGAGCTGAAAAGCGTTAAAAACGCTGTTGCTGGCAATGGCGAAGGAGAGAAGGTGAGCGAAGCTCAGAGACATTCTAAAGGAAAATAAATAAAAAAGGCTTTAGTGCAGATCGGACTGAATGGATAAAGAACTTCTTTTTCTTAAAATCAGGATAATGGGATAGTGGTAATGTATGTATATCATTTAAAAGTTTTAAATAACATAAGAGATCAGGCTGAGAAAAAGTAGGATAGTCGAGATGCATGAAACTGTGCAAAACTCTTATGGGATACCCGTGGAAGACTGAACACGAGTACTGGACGAAGACATCGAGTCAAAGTTTTTGTGGAGAAAAACAAATATTGTGAGGCAGGCGGATCCCACCTAGGAAGGGCAAGAAACAGAACCCACCATTCAAAATAAAGAAAGAATTACTCAAGCTTTCATATCTGGGGTTTGCTCAAAACAGTAAAAGGCATACACTAATTTATATTAATGGTCTAAATTTAATGAGGGGACAATGGAGATGACAAAGTTAAAGTGTCAGATATATATTAAGTCAAACGAATTCAAGTGAGAAGGTTTATTCCTTTGCTTCAACTTAATTTCCGGAAGTTAAAGAGAAATAACAGTCTGTTACCCAGCATGCTTGCAGACCTCACAGGGCTAAGAGTGAGCGTGTCACTTTGATATTCTCCCACGGTGCTTCTCAAGTTCAAAACTTCAGCGAGGAACATCATCCACCCAAGTATCCACAGTCGAGAGTCCTCTCAAGGATCTTGGCTTCTTTGTTTCCATATTTATATTTACATAAATGGATTGAAAACTCTCAACGTACAGGGTCCTAGTGAAAGGTTCCTCCCCTTTCTGAGGTCAGCTATGAGCAAGTTCACATCAAAGGCCTTGCCAGTCCTTTTACAGATGCCAAAAGGAAGTTGAATATGGCTGTGCAATAGAATTGGGGGGAGACATGTGCTCTTGGTGTCGGAGACGGGCCAGGCCGGGCCAAAGATGCTCTTGACTTGGAAACACTTCATTTTTACATTTGCTTATAATTAAAAGCAAAGCACAATGTGTATCTAATTCAACCTTCAGCCTCCAATTGTTTTTCATCTTTCCTTTGTATTGCAAAGTTGGGAATAATAAATCTATTCTGCATTTATTACAATTTATTAAATGTGGTCATTGAGGAACTGACTACTGGGAAAACCACACCCTTTAGGAAAAGAGAAAAGATAACATCCAGCCTAGCCACCTGCAGAAGGAACTCAGCACTGAATTTACTGCTAGCATGATGTCTTTCTTTCACAGATCCAGTAAAACAGGCTATTGAGAATGTCGCGGGTTGGTGGGTTACCAATAATATCTAAGTCGCAGGTGGGAGGTGGTGGAGCAGAACCAACACGTTGGCAGCTGGACGCTCCCGTGCCCTGCCTCATGTCCTCTTGGCCACCTTTTATTCTAACCATTGCTGCCGCCACCAGATTCACGCAGAAGTAACCCAAGAGCAGCCTGGCTTAGGAGGCTTGACAGATCCCTTGCTTTCTGTTCCCAGTGCAACACCCATAGGAACCCATGTGGCACACATGTGTGCACAGCCCGGATGTGAGGGAGTTAAGGCTTCATGGGGTAAACCTGACAGTGGAGGATGAAACGAGTGAATAAATGCTCCCTTCTTCCTTTCCTCAGGCAGAAAAATTCTGGGGCGAATCTCACGCTGTCCTTAGAATCCTGTTAGGTTTACACCTTGGTTTCCCAGGAGTGACCAACATGAGGACACCCCCTTATCTTGTCCTTCCTCCCTTCCCTTCCCCGTTTCTCTCTCCACTCCTCCATTCCTGGGATCATGGTCCAAAGTCTAACAACACCCTTCACCCAAGCCCTTGCCTCAGGCTCTGCTTTCAGGAGGATTCCAGGCTAAGATACTGGCTAATAGCATGTAGCTGGGAGGCTGGGGAGAGAAAGGCAGAGATGACTCCAGAATTCTTGTTTGGGTGACTGACCAGATGGGGGTACCATTCACTAATAATGGAATACAGAAGGAGACGGAGTCCTCCGTGTGTGGGAGAGGCAGGAAGTAGGGACATATGCCCACCTTGCCACAGCTGTCCCCATCATACTACCTGGCACATTGTAGGTATTCAAAATATAGGGAAGTTGCAGATGCAAGTGGAGAAAAGAGGCAAAGAACACTGGTGCTGTGTGCACTTTGCGCCGGTGGGCTAGGCTGGGTGTTGCCCTCGGAGCTGGGAGAGCACTAAGATTCTAGAAAGAGATCATGTCCTATCATCCAAGGGGATTACATTTTAGTTAAAAATATGACATATACAAGCATGAAATAATTCGAAGGATTTAAGAAGCAACATATTAGCAATTAGGAAATAAATATAATCCTCAAGCAGTAATAATTACCTGGAGAAAGAAAGATTAGCACCAATCTAAGTTGGTCGAGGCTAATCTTATTGCCTCTTTCCTTAAAATTTCACAGGTCCTTATAAATTTTTTCTAGTGGCAAGATATGGAATGCTATAATTATATCTGAGACTTATTGTCAATAAGGCTTCCTCTGTCTCTTATTGAACTGGATAACTTTCTTTTATATATCTGCTGATTCTTTCTACAAGTCTTATCTAAGAAGTTAGTTTATTTCAAAAACTAGAAGTGAGTGTTTAAGTCTCTGCAGGGTGGCAAAGGGGCAGCCATCTTGCTAGAAAAGTCATACCAGACTAATCTCCTTCTTTGATAGGGAACAAGTATAGAAACATTTAGCCGAATGTTGATACCATTCCTTTGTGTTTTAACTTTGCAATGTGAAATGCAGAGCCATTTTTAAAAAATTTTATTTGTCATGAAATTGAGTAGGCTTTGGTTAAAATTCTTTCATTCAACCATGAATACAGGGTTAGGGTTAGAGAAAAAGTGATCCGTGCCTACAGGCCACTTT
>NW_011888805.1:725132-725696 GCF_000151845.1 Pteropus vampyrus
TCATAGAGCAAGCCTCGGGCTCTCAGGAGTTTTCACAAACACTCCACTCCTATGGTCCTCCGGACACGTATCCCTGCCTTCATCTGCATTCGCCCAAAGACTGAGCTCCCACCTCATCTAGGAAGCCTCCCCCGAATGACCCCGACTCTCACTGATTTCTTTCTTCACCTGAATTCTTGTGTCGTAAGTATCTGCATCATTCTTGTGCTACTCAAATATGTCCCAGCCAATGACAATTCCTGTGCTGCTACATGGAGCCATTATCCCTCTCCCTGTTGCTGTTAAGCTTTTTCAGTTTGGGTCTTCTGTTGCCAGCCAGGCAGTGAACAACAGTGAGGATGGTGAGGTGTCTTACACTTGTTAGTAAATGCTCCCCCGCCAGCACCCCGGCTCCTACCTGGAGCTGCTCCTGGAACATAGTCTCTGACCATGAAAACTGGCTCCCTGATTTATCTTGCTCTTGTATATATCCAAGAGCCTTTCTCTACTCTGTATGTTGTATCTAAAGTAAAAAATTTTTCAAAACGTAAAAGTTTCAGGATCCACGTAAACATGCTGCTCTTG
>NW_011888805.1:726676-731266 GCF_000151845.1 Pteropus vampyrus
TCCAAGAGCCTTTCTCTACTCTGTATGTTGTATCTAAAGTAAAAAATTTTTCAAAACGTAAAAGTTTCAGGATCCACGTAAACATGCTGCTCTTGCTTTAAATCCTTTAGTGCCTCCTCTTAACGTCCTGGAGCCTCTGCGGGGCCGACTCTGGCCTGCCCGCACTGGACTCGGTGTCTTCCTCTCTCCCTTGGCTCACCCTGCTCCAGGCTCCCTGGCTCTTCCCCCGTGCTCGCTGTGCTCCTTCCTGCCACAGGATCTTTGCACATGTTGTTCCCTATCTCTAGATGTGCTTCCTTCTCTTCTTTTTCTTCAGATCTTAGTTCATCCATCATTTCTCTGATCTCCGGACTTGCCAACTACCCCTTTCTATGCCTGGAGAGCGCCACATCTCTCTGCATTGTAGGATGTGATACGGTTGCTATTTTGTATGTATTTGTGTGGTTCGGGGATTATCTCCCCTGTAGGACTCTGAGCTCTATGAGGAGAGACCCAACATCTATTTTTGCTCAACATTTCATATCTAGTTCCTCCTATAGTGCCTGTCACACAGAAAGCACTAAATCAATATTTATTTAATGAATGAATGGTGAATGAAAGGATGGATGAGTGAATGAGTCACTAGTAGAAGGAGAAGAAACAAGTGTATGACTGGCCACTTGGTTTTGTAGGCCAGGGGCAGAAAAGCCATACTCCGACGTCACTGCATGGCAACATGACGTGGTGGAAAGCAGATGTGGGCTCTCCCTCTGTGCGTGGGACAGGCCAAGTTCAAAATGCTTGTTATGCTCACATTCTCCTGCACAGACCTCTTAGTGCCTACCGAGGAAGAAGTCTTTGGTGACACCGTGGTAGGCAGATAATGGACCCCAAAGATGTCCATTCCCTGATCCCTGGGATGTGTAAATATGGTACTTTGTGTGGCAAAAGGGATTCTGCAAGTCTGTTTAAGGTTACAGTCTTTGAATTGGGGAAGTTATTCTGAATTATCTGGAAATTATTAAAAGTAAAAAAAACTTTCTCAACTGGGTTAGCGAAATGGGATAGAAGAAGAAGGAGGAAAGATTGGAAATGTGACAGGGACTCAACCCACAACTGGTTGCTTTGAAGATGGAGGAAGAGGTCCCCATTTTAAGGAATGTAGATGCTTCTAGAAAATGGCAACGGTGCTCAGCGGATGACCAGCAAGAAAACAGGATGTCAGTCCTACAACCGCAGGACATGGGTTTTGTTAAACACCCAAACGTCCTCCCCTCCAGCCTCCAAAAAGCAATCAGCTCTGATACCCACGCCAGGGCATGCTGTCAGGACGAATGAGCAAACACGGGGGAAAGCACACTAACCCATGACATGCCACACACGGCTGTGGTCATTTGGTGGCCTCCCAGGTGATGGCTGGTAGCATTCTGTTCTCTCCTCACCAGCCTCCAAGCTTGCCGCTTTCATGGCCTCTCCTCTTCTCCAAAACCCCTTTGTTTTTTTCTTAGACCCCTCCCACCTCTCTTCCTGGGACGCCCATCACCTTCTCTGGGGAAACTCCCAGGAGACTTGCAGGTATTGCTAAACACTAGAAGTGGTCTTTGGTTCCATAAGCACCTGTGATCCTGCTTTCGACACACCTCAGGACAAATGGATTTCAAAGACATTTCTTTCAAATGGGGATGCCTTTGTCGTCTGCACGGTTCACACGAACATGTCAGAGCATTTCGGTTCTGGCTCACCTTTCCTCCTCATCCTTGGGGGCGGCGGGGTGAGACTGTGCTGCTTCTGCAGCTTTACAACCCCGTGCCTACACCAGCTTAGGTTTCCAAATAAATAAACTCAGGGCAAATGCATGCCAGCAGGCTGGGATCAAAACTCATCTCCAGCTGTTGGGAACACAAAGAGAAGCAGTTTCCTTAGAAACAAATTCCCAGAGGATGGGGTCGAGTGGGGCCACTGAGATCTCAGCAGAGGTGGACCTGAAGGTTCAGGGCATGGCCCTGTGTGGCCTGAGCCACATGAGAAGAGCAGCCCCTGCTGGGTCCCCAAAACAGAGAAGCCTTCCCCACCTCCATAGGAAAAATGGTCCCTTTAGGCCACATGGAGCCACAGAGCTAGGTTTGAAAGCATCATGCCAGAACATGTTTAAGAGAGTTTTAGCTTGTAAAGCAATTCTGTGTTGAGTGTTCAATTTATTCTCCTGACAGGCCTAATAGAGGCAAGGTGGGTAATATGGTCCCATTAAGCAGATGAGAAGAGCTCAGTTTGCAGAGGCTTTATCACTGCCCAAGCCACCCAGCTAGGGTGACGGTGAAGCATACCCTGTCCTAGGCCACTGTCTCAGCCTGCAATCAGAAGCCAAATTTGAACTAGCTGGAGACAAAGAACATGACTTTTTTACCTTCAAAGATTCAGAAAACATAGGTATTTACTGAAATACTTAAAAAGCAGATTATCCAACTTTCTTGTTTCCCTTTTTTTAAGGAAAAATGATGCCTTAGGGACAGAAGCAAAGCCCAAGGTTTCATTCACAGGACAGCCTCCACTTGTCAGAACAGGGTGGAAATTTCCAGAAACTGGTATTTCATATATACACTTCCACAGCTAAGGAACGTTCAAAGTCTAAAACCTCGAAGCAGATGGAAGTGCATAGCTTTCTGAAAATCTTTCCTGATGCTGGACAATTTGCAGGCTTCTCCAGAACCCAACTAGGCCAACATGATTCACTGAATTCTTTAGGAGCTAAGAAGCTGTAAATTACGTATCTTTTCTTTTAAACATCCATTCCTTTCCATGCTTTATAGCCAGGCCCAATAAACAGTATCGCAGGATCCGTTTTCTCCCTGCAAAAATTTTCTCCTCTCTCTTCCCGCTCGTCAAATGGAGATCATCTAATGAAGTGGCAATAAGTTGGGGTAAGGAGCCCAACGTGACAATCTTTAAAGTCTGACAGTGCCCGATGGTATCTCTGCTGAGTAGTTCACCATGAAACCTCCTGAGGCGGGGGTTTTAGGTGAACGGCAAGCCCCAATCACCCACGTGTAACTGACAGAGTGGAAATGGCAGCCCAAGAAATCCACCTTCAGGGAAACTCAGGGACTGGAAAAGGGCGTGGCTTCGGCAGGAATGTGATGCTGTCCCGTGCTCATAAATCACGACAGTTGCTTTTCATGAGCAGTCATTCATTCTCCCATCAGCCCTGCTCTGTGTGCCAGGTATTTCTCAGCCCTGGAAATAAAGAAGCCCGGACTCCAGCTGGAGAAGAGCCTCGTGTGCTGGGATGTATCCAAGTGTGCCTGGGCTCAGATCTGCCTTACCTTGTGACTCTGAAACCAACAAAAAAAAAAAAAAAAAAAAAGAGCCCGTAAGAGGATTGCCTTTCACAGGGTGGCCGCTGTATGTAGAATCTGCATCTGTCCTAGCAATAATTCATTTTAAGATTCTTTTCTGGTAAATACAAATGAAGAATGGTTTGGAAAGAAATGGAGGCTTTTAGAAAATCAGTTTCCAGAAAATATGGAGAATAGCTCTAAGATGCTTGAATATTTGAAAAAAAAAAGTTGTTGCTATGTCCACATAAAGATGTACGGACGATGTCAGACAAAATGATTTTGCTCAAAAAAACATGCGACTGGGCCCGGTCCTCTTCGCCCTTTACCATTCAGGAAGTGAAATCTAAAGTCCAGGTAATGAAACAACAGAGTTGTAGAGTCAGAAGGCCTGGCTTCCGCTCCTGGTGGGGCCCTGATGCCGCCCCTACACCCCGGCCCAGTTCCTGCACCTGTAAAATGAGTGTCCTCACGACCTCCAGGGACCCTGCAAATCCTCCAATCTCTTTACCCTTTTCCATGTTCTCTCAAACCACGCAGTATCACAAGATGATATTATGTCGCCCCCAGAGCAAGCCCAAAGGCCCTTGTCCTCACTCAGCTGTATGCTAAGCAGCTCTGCAAGGCTCAGGGCCAGAACTGCCTGATTTTTGGCAACTGGATAAAGAAAGTGGCTTCGGAGCTCCGAGATCTAGAATAATGTGGGTTCGTCAGTAGACCCATTTCAGACCAGCCCCCGTGACCCTGCGTGCAGTGTGCAGGGAAAGGCTTCCTTGCTCGGTCTCGCGAGGGGGTGGCCTGCCGTGCCTGCCTCCCGAGGCACAGGGACACCCTGCGCATTGCCTCTCGGGCCCTCGCCCCCAGGCAGGGCCTCACTGAGGGGACAGTGGTCTCCTCACAGCTGCCCTGCACCCTACGAAGACACAAACAACACCTTCTTTTGAGTCAAACAACTGACCACCCAGGCTTGCCAAAATGAGGACAGGCTCTGAAAGGGGGCAGTTTTATTTCAAGGGTCTAATGAGACCAAGGAGATGAAATAAAAAGTTTCAACTATTAAAAAAGATAAAGGCAATAGAATGTCTTTTTCCAAATAAACAAACTATCCTTTGAACAGGAAAACGGCTTCCTCACTGGGTCAGGCTGGGGCCAGATCATACAGGAGTCACGTGGCCCCCATCTCCCCCTCCACTCCGTGCTCCCTGATTTCTCCCTCTGCTGCTCTGGGGAGCCTGCTGCTATCCTGTCGAGGCCTTGCCAAGGAATGACCTGATGAACT
>NW_011888805.1:732216-769745 GCF_000151845.1 Pteropus vampyrus
TGCCAATTCACTTAGAGTAACTGCAGTGACTCCCACGGCCTTATATGATCTGTTGCCTCCAACCATTAGGTCTCTAAGTTCAGTTCCTCACTCGATAACCAGCCACAATGTCCTCCCAGCTGATCTGTGAGTGAGCCACACAGGCACCCACTACCGGGCTTTGCTCCAGCTGACCCCTCCACTTGGAGCTATGTTCCCCACTTGATGATCTTTCATCCTACTAGTTGCTCAAATGCCCCATCCTCTGTGACTTCCCTGTCTGCCTTATCAACAGCTTCTCCCCCACTTCAGGCGTTCTGGGGGCCCCTGGACTATTCTTCTACTTTCTCGCTTTTCCAAATTGCTTTTCACCTTCTGGTAGACTGTAAATTTACTTACTACCTACATTAATATTTGAAGAGCAGGATCTCCATATTACACTCAATTCCATATCTTGGGTTTTCCAGCCTCTTCTGCTAAAACTTGGGTCTAACTTTCTTAGTATCAGGATTGAGTCAGAAACTTGAAATATATTTTGATTGAATGGAGTATGCTATATGTTTTTAAAAGATAATATAAATGCTAATCAAGATCCAATGAAAACTATAATCTGAGTCCACATTATTTCTCTAGCAAGTGGCTCTCTACTCCGAATATAAACTTGTCACTGAATAGAAAATACATAGCCATATTCATAACATGTAGTTTAAAGAAAAAGATTAGGGTTTTTGCCATAAAAATTAAAAACCACTTTTCAAATATACCATCGAAATATTTCATTGAAACATTAGGTAGTTGAACCAATACTGAGTGGTGAGTGACAGTCATTGGTTTCTGGTCTTGGCTCAGCTACAAACTTGTTGTACAGCACTGACTAAGACACTTCATTTCTCTACATCATCTGAAAGTACTCTCATCCTTCACATGCATACTTTTAAAAAATTACACAAGGAAACGGAAGTCTGGGCACTGTACTGGAATTGTGACTAATGGTACTTTTCTTTAGCTACAAGGATGCTGCTGTGGCCCCATCAGCCGCAGGTGAAGCCTCTGTGTTATTTTCCAGCAGTGGGATTAGATTTACACTGATCTCTCTGTGCTTTCTTCTCTGCCTGTTTGTGCCTGTTTGTGCCTGACATCCCAGGATGGGTCTGCATGCCCATCTCACACGGGCTCTCTCACACGGACACCAGGATTTCAACCTCCTTAACACCGGGCTCTCAGCCATTCAGTAAGCTGTTGTCAATCTAGGTCACGAAGAAGTGAGAAATGTCCCTTGAATTCTGGTGCTGGCAGAAAGATGCATAACTCTGCCCTTATTTATTATTTTTTTAAATCAATGCTGCTCCTTGGAGACATTGACTGAAGTCAAAACCAACATCCACATAGAGCTGAGGGTCCCAAAACAAGGTGCAGAGAAAGCAAGCATGTTTTGCCAAGATGGCCCGATTCTGTTGTGGAAAGAACCTTGGACTTGTAGTCAAGTGGACCCAGACTCAGTCAGTCACAGTCATGCCCCTGATCGGGGGCGTGACTTTGACAAGTCCCATGTTCTTTTGGAATCACAGAGTCTTCCCCTGAAGATAGCCCTACCTCCTAGGATCGCTATGGGAATCGAATGCGATGAGGTGGGAGAACACACTTTGTGAGCCTTCGAGAGAGATCCCCAGACACATCCGAACAACAGTGACGGTCAGGATTCCCTAGGAAAGAATATTTTCTTCTATACTCTGGCACTAAAGACAAACCGAGGAAAACGAGAGTGGAAAGTCATTTGATAAAATGTCCAGTAGGCTCTGGGTCACCTGGAACAATTTTTCACTGGCCAAAACTTCCTCCCTGAGGAAGTGTCCTCACCACATGGGGCTCTGTGGAGGTGCCAGGGAATGCCACAGAAATGCCACAGAAATGCCACAGGAATGCCACAGGAGGGGAGAGGGAGCTTCCCAGCCCTGAAGAGCTGCTCCCAGGGCAGGGGAGGGACCATCTCTCAAGACTTACCAGGTAGCGCTCCTCCTGCCTCATGCTGGGGGTGCGGATCATGTGATTCTGTTCCCCTCTCCAGTCTCCGAAGCGACGGAAAAAGTAGTTAGATAAAAACCGGTTGACGGGGTCTCTAATGATGTTGATATAGACAGGCTGGTCTCCTCCGAACCTAACACAAGCACACAGACACGGAGCTGGTTACAACCCATCACTTCTGGAGGGAAATAAAGTGCACTTAGTTTCCCTCTATGTTAGCATATTAACATCAGCTGATGCCATCTGCTAAGGTACCAGTGAACAAGCAGCAAGCAGTGTTTCCTGACAGGCATTTTATTATGATGCAGAGCGAGCCTGTCCAGGGTCCTGTTGAGAGGCTGTGAGGACTGTTTTGAAGTACAGTATACAAATGACAGCTTTTGTCAACGTGAAGGTAGATGTTGTCTTGTTTTCTCACGAGGCTGTAGGTTCTTGAGGGCGGGCCAGGTTCCATTGGATTTTGTAGTCCCAGGGCCTGGCACAGACTTACTGGCACCTGGTTGGCCCCCAGTGACTGTTTCAACTGACCGGTGAATTCTGATTGCCTTCTGGGTGAAACAGGACTTATCCTACCTTCTAATTTTGGCAGTTTCTGGGAAGGCGCTCTGAGTAAGGGGATTAATAGTAGCCAACATTTCTTAAACACTCACTGTTAACCTTACTGTAAATACTTTATGTGTCCAACTCAAAGAAGCATCACGACACTTCAGTAGAATAGAAATCATAATTACCCTATTTACACCTGGAGAAACTGAGGTAAGGAGAGGGTGAGTCATTTGTGACTAGGCCAGGATATGAATCCAGGTGTTCTAGTTCCAGAATCTATGCTCTGAACCATGGAAAGAAGAGTCCAGTAAAAATGTGAGGAATCAAGGATAACAAAAATCAATGGAGTGACCCTTGAGGGGTGGCAAGTGGTTGTAGATGGAAACACAACAAATATCTAGGTGTTCCATTTTAATCTCTTTCACAAAGGGATTAGACAAACATGCTGAATGCTGGCCCAAGAGTAAGGCTGTCCCAAGAATAAGTTGGCTGCATTTCTCTTAAGGATCCCTCCTTTTTCTCTTTGAATTGCCTAAAAGCAGTGCCCTTGAGGAGCCTGGGACACTACTCCAGACTCTGGACAGAGGTCTTGCTCTGGGGACCTCCTGAGGGTCCTGTAGGATTCTTTCCTCTGTGACCCTGTGACCTTCTGATGAGGATGCCTGGACACTCCGTCAGGGGTCAGAAAAAGCTCAGAGAAAACAAACCGATGGAACCTTGTTCCCACCTCTTTCCAGCTGGCAGACCCCGCCCAGAATCACAGATATATCCTTCGGCAAGAACTCCATCCTAGAGTCAGTCGCTCTGTTCTCTGGCTCCGAGCCCTCCCTTCAGCACTGTGTGTACCTCTGCCTTTCCCAGCAGACTGTGGGGCTCCTGGAGCCAAGAAAAAAGTCGTTGAGCACAGTGCATGGCACACAGTAGGTGTTCAACCAATGAACACGTGAATGCTTGGGTGTAGGCTTCTGCCATTATCACAGGGATCCTTTGTCAGAGGAAGGCTAACATCCAGCCACCAATCCTTCCTTGTGCATTAATTCGTACAATGTTATCCTCAGCTTATCTGCAGTTTTAAAGAGACTCTTCTGAGAGAAGAGACCCCAGGAACAAAAAAGAATGACTCTCCAGTGGCGGAATTTCAGGCCCCGGGACCTGTGAATGAGATTCTGGAACCTCGAATACACCACACTGGAAACCACACTGCTCACGAGTAAGGTTAGCTGTGCCAATATGAATCTCGTCAGTTCCCAGAGGCACACAAGGTGACATTCGTGCAACTCGATGAACAACTGACTAGTCCCAGGAGTCAGCTGTGTCAACCACCATCATCCTCCATGTATCTTCCTCTTTTAAATGAAATTGTGTTTCATATCTATAATAGCAACTAAACAATAATGCTAGGGATGAGGAAGACAAAGCCTGGACACTAGATGTGAATGCAATTAAGCCCTCAGAAATTGCATCGTGTTTCTAAAAACCTCAACTGTACTTCTATGTCATGTGAAGAATGACTATTACTGCTAATGAGCAGACCTGTCCGATCATGCGACTCAATCTCGGCTTCCCATTATGAGATAGTTCTCGGCTGCGTCATAACCATCTTCCCTTGAAGGCTAGAGACATCAGGATTGCCACGGCTTATTGAGCACAGGTGACTTGCTCCTGTTTGCATACTGTAACCCAATGCAAGAATTCTAGAATAATTTTCTGAAACAGAAGTTTTAGACTGTTTAAGGATTTATTGTGTATTAGATGATATAATAGCCTCTCTCCAGAAATTTCTGTGTGAGAGGTATCTGATATACATCTCCCCCTTTCCAGAAAGCAACAGTGATAATAATTTTAGCCTGCCAGTCCTCATCCTTTTTTTAGAATACACAGTTCCCTCCCAAACTACCAAAATCAGAGGTGGCAGGTCAGTTACACAAAAGAAGCCAGAATACCACTGTGTCCCAGTGCCTGAGGAGGGTGACAAACTTCTCATCCTCATTCCATTCTCTCAGTAATTTTTAAATTCTGGTCAGAATTCCAGGTCACCCTTAAGAAGGTCTCTGGGTCATCTTGACCTACTGCCTACTGCTGTTTACATTCTAGAATGAGAATGCTTTCTATCCCCCACCCCATCCCACATAGGAAAACACTCCGTCTTAGTGTTAAAACCCAACCTGGGGGAAGATTCCACAGCTTCCCTGTGAAGTCCATCTTGTGGGTCAACCCGACAGTTAAGGAGTCTGTTACACTCAACGAGACTCCTAATCTCCCTCGTACGCACATTGCCTTTTGTTTGATCCACTGCATGCAAAGGATTAGCTTCTGTTCATGTTCTTTGACCACTTTTAGCCTTTTTGGCTTCAACTGTAATTCCTTTAACTTTTTTTGTGTGTTTCTTTTTAAAATTCCAATAGCGTTTGTCTTGAGACTTATTTCCCTTCAATTTATAATCTGTAGCTCTAATCTGGTCTTTATTGAGCCCTAAAAAATTGGGGCAAGTACAGATGATGACAGGTTCTGTCCTGTGCATACATCAGAATAGAGGAGTCAGGCCATATTTTGTTTTTTATTTAACGACACACCCTTTGTCTCTTGGGTGCCGCAATAAGTACTGCATGTTTGAAGTTCTCTTTTAAGTCATTTTAAAATAAAAGGTATTTGCAATTTCTTTGACCTTTGTTTGTCCATATTTACCAACTGTTTAACTCCCCACGGATCACCTGACCCACCGCAAATTTGTAAAATTCTTTTTATTTAATTTTTTTTAAATGAGAAGATGAAAATCCAAAGCAACATAGAATTCTCTGGGAATAACTGAATGGTTCTCATTTTTCTAACGCATTCATATCTCATTCTGGGCATTTTCTTGAACATCTGTCCCACACTGCGGCTTCAGTCGATCAATCGTCAGCAGCATTAGTCACATTGCCAATAACTATACAAAGCACTTGGGTAAGACTTTTAGCCTCAGAATGCTAAAGATATCCTGGAATCTTCTTGCATGTATTAAATAATAAGACTTAAGACCAGAATTATTCTGGAGAATTAAGACTGTTTTGTTTCAGAGTTTTCTATGACTGAAAACCATTCTTGAGAGTATATCTTCTTTTTTAAAAAAATTGTGGTGAAATGCACATAACATAAAATTTATACTTCTCACCATTTTCAAGGCTACAAAATCAGTGGGATCAAGTGCATTCACAGTATTGTGCGACCATCACCACGATCCATCTCGAGAACGTTTTCATCATCCCTAATGGAAAGTCTGTACCCAACAAACAATAAATCCCTTTCGCTCCCTCCTCTAAGGCCCTGGTAACCACCATTCTACTCAAAGTGTATCTTCTTTTTAACCTCTAGCTTGAGAGTAGAGGTTATTCTTGTACTGTTAACTACATTAAAAGATGAAGAGTACCCCAAAGCGAGAGGCCCACAGCTTTGATTCCTGTCAGGGAGGAAGGAGATGCTTTGAGAAGTGAGAGAAAGGCCACCATGAGAAAGGATGCGACTGTTTGGGGGGCAGGGTGAGGAGCCGCCTGCAGGAGGAGGACGGAGGAGGTGATTATTTAATGGCTCTCTGCTGGAAGCTAATCCCAGGAATGGGCCAGCAGTGGGGTGGGAGGTCTGCCTTCCATCCTCACAATCCTGTACAGTGGACACGTCCGCCCTTGGCTGCCCAGGATAGGCCTCCCATCACAAAAATCAGGTAGAAGAAACTGAGCTGCTCTCTGCCCTCTGGCATGTCCTCAGGGTAGGAGCAGTTACTAAGCAGGAAGTGGAGATAAACGGCATGAAGGGTGGCTGGTTGAGCTACTGCAGTTAAGGTTCCTGCTTGGAGAGAAAGATGACTTGCTATGGCAGGAAGTAAGTCGATGACAAGGAGGAAGGTCCTTCCTGGCATGCAGGGAGGAGGTGAGATCAGCTAACCCTTGACCGGCCAATAAAGCGTGTAGGCTCATGTAGCAGCAGAGGTCCACTCACTGTACAGTGAAAAGAGAAATGTGAGAAAGAAAGCACCATTTTAGGAAAAGTCCAGCTGTGTGTGTAAATAGGATAAAATGAGAGAAATCTCTCATTTTCAAATCAAAGCTCTGGGCTCTGTCGAAGTGGGTAAAGAAGGTTTAATTATCGCTAATATCAATTTTTATTTTGGTGCTCTCTTCAAAGTTTGGTGCCCTGTCACCACTACAAAGGATCTGCAGGGCACAGAGTTAAAAGGGATCATTTTGCTCATGAGAATAAAAACAAAGTCAACATTTAGAAGTACGATGTGGAAACCCAACTAAATCATGGAGTTAGCAAGGTCTGATCTGTTTTGTTAAATTATGCCATCAGAGGGCAGACTTTGTTCACCTCAATGAAGACGACTTCCTTTTCAGGAAAGAAAGTGTCCACAACACCTCCCCTTGCACATGGGACCCTGCCTGCTTCTCTAGTGATTGATTTATTTTTAAATGTTTTGTTTTTGCAAGTCAGTGTTGGCATTGGAGCAACCATCTGAGATAAAAGAGGAAATACAAATGGAAGCTAAGGAGGGTCAGGAGGTGAGGGGGTCACGGGCGAGTAAGGAAGAATGACATGAGAAAGGTTAAGAGAGGTGACAGTCTGAACTTATTTAGTGTATCGATCTCCTGCAAGTCACTTGGACTATTTTGAAAGCATTGAGCTCTGACACAAAACTTCACAATGTTTTCTCTCTGAGACCAAGTTGGGGATTGAGGCAAATTGCAGATCGGAAAAAAAATTACTGCCCCCTCCCAAAAGACGCTTAGAAAACAAACACCCAAAAAGCGAGGGCAGAGGAGAGACAAATTGAATTGTCCATCACACTCTTTCCAGAGTCAATCTAAGACGTACTTAAAGAGATGGTGTTGTTGTTGGGAAGGTGAACTTTTTCAAGAATGGTAATTCTTTAAGTCACTTTGACAACTGGGAACCGAGGCATGAAACCTTCATATGCAAATATTAAAACGACTTAACCATCACAGGAAAGAGTTGCATCTTTTCCGCCGAGGTAATTTTGACTGAATTTTCCAGCTAGTCCTGGTGAAAAACATTTATCTGGCCTAAATTTTAAGGCAGTTCAAAAATGGTGTGAAAGAACACTATCCATACTGAAGTCTGAAATTTCTGCGTTTGTAGTTTATCTCCTCTGGCCAGAAACCTTCCCCACAGTAACTACAAAAACATCAGATTGGTCTGATACTCTTGGTTTCCATGGTTGATGAATAAAACTGGATATGGAGAAACGATTCTTTCTGGCTCTAAAGAAAGGAAAAAGGAGGAAGAGAGCAAGATGCCTAGATGATGAATAAATGAAATAATGAAGTCAGCTACTGAACAGCCAGAAGCTTAGAGAACAGCATTTGGCATCTCAGAGTGTCTAACTTTTAAGGTAAAAATGACATATTAATTGAAAAAAAAGAAGTAAGGGGCAATTCATTTTTGGTATAATGCCATACCTGTCACAAGCTGAGAACATTTAGGTACAAAAGAAGGTGTGGGGAGAGAGGCTAGACTGGCATTCTTATATTCTGCTCACTGGCATGTATCTTGCTGCGTGCTAAGAATGCAAGGAAGATTAGAAATAAAACATCGACAAAGAATATTAGGTTGCAGTATCAATTCTTGTGTTAATAATTTCATCATCTTGAAACAAAGCAACCATATGCCTGTCAGGGTCTTCTTAAGAGCAGCTTAATTATCTCCGTGACTTATAATTCAAAATATAGAGCTTATTTTTAACATACGTGAAGCCTTCTTAACAAGTCTCAGCTTAATTGTTTTTCTCAAATTGTATATTTTGGGGCTTTCTTTGTATGCCCACAGTCTGCCTTTAGACCTAAGATATGTTCCTTAAATAAAGCTATTCCCTTGAATAAGAAAAAGATGATTTTTAATTTTCTATGTTCTGTGAGTATAACATTGTCTGGTAATGTATAAAAGTTCAGTTTGTCCTTCCGCCCTTGTATCTGGTACCTGCCTCCCCAGGTGCTCAGCATGGGGCGAGAAGAGGGGGGAGGGGTGTTTCCACCATTAACACGAGCTTTTCAAAGGAGCAAAGCTGATCAGGTCAGTCTCTCCTTTTTCCTGCTTAAATTCCTGGCAGCCACCTCATTCCACTTGCGCCCACCCTCTAGCTCTTATTTAGGGAATTTCTCTTGGTCCCTCTGTTAGTCCAGCTTTTGCTCATGCTGGTCCCTGTGCCACCAATGCCTTTCCCCTCCAATCTGTCTAAAGCTGACCTGCCTCTCACACCCCAGCAGCAAAGGCTCCTGCTTGCAGTACCTTCCAGGCTCCCTCTTCTGGGGAGGGAGGGTCCTGCCTCCCATTTCCTCTCAGGGAGACCCTGTGACTCTTTGTTAAGTTCATTACACTTGGTTGCCACTTCTTCCTTAATGGAGGAAGAGCTTACAGTTCCCCAAAGGTGAGGGGAACATTTACCGTTCGGGCAGAAGCCCCATTCCTAGCTCGTTGTATAGAAAACAGAGGGTCCTCGGTAAGCATGCATTTAATTGAACAAAATGGAAGGGAGAGAGGCCACACCGGCGGGGCAGGGCCCTGCCCTCAAGGCATTAGATGGAGACACCGGGAGGCTACAGACGGGCAGAAGGCAAACTGTGGGCTCAGATTTGAGACATCTACAGAAATGCCTTTGAAAGGCCGCTTTGAATACATTGAACATCCTTCGCTCCAAGAACTTGAAGAACTTTCCTCCATGTGTTTAGGACATCCCTATAAGGCAGGGTGGACAGGAATTATCCGTCTTTCATAGATGGAAAAACAGAGACACCCCCCTCCCCGCCCCCACACACCCTGGGGGTAAATTGCTTGCCCAGAATCACGGTGAGTGAGAAGGTCTGACACCCAGAGGTCCCAACAGCCAGGCCCACACTGTTTTCTGCAGATGTGGTGTCTTTTAAAGGTGTTTACCAATTTTATTTTTCTTTCTGAATTTAGTTAATCAAGATTAAGCTCTTGGACATGTATTTGACAGCAGAGGCCATGATAAAATGTGATCATCACGCCGTGCCCAGCTGGGCTGATCCAATGCTGATATCATCGGCTTTGACTTGCCATTGAGGTTTTGCACTGTCCTGAGTTAGTTCCTAAAATCTGTGGCATTGCAGTTTGTTTTAGTTGTAAAGATTTGACCTTGAAGGGAGAAGAATTAAATGAATGAGGTTGGAGGGTACCTGGGGCGATGCAGAAGGAAGGTCACGAGAAGAGGAATGGTAGGAGGGGCCGTGTGTGGCATTCTACAAATCATATATATAAGGCAATGCCTGAAATAGCTAACGAGTCCTCATTATCCAATTAGGCTGAATTATATGTTCTCTGCCTACTGGAAGTGAGAGGCAGGGCACGTACCCCAGACAATCCAGTAACAAGCTACCTTATAAATGCGGTTGGAAACACACTGGAGCTCTCAGTGCCATGGCCCTGGGCCACTGAGGATAATTTGCAGGTGCCTTTTTTACCATCCAAGGGAACCCTGGCTATCAGGCAGGCCGGGAAACCTCAGGGAAGCTTGCTGTCAAGGATAAGACAGCAACGCCTCTTTGCTGCTTACTAACTTGCTTTGCTGAATCTCATTTTCTTTACACTTCATTTGCACAGGGCCTGCTGCACAGCAGGAGGGGGTGTCCTTTGAAGGCTAAAACCTGCTTCCACTCTATGGGCTGTGAGCATCCTGTGGCAGGGCAGCTGTGCCCAACAAGTGCAGAGCTGGGACCGCTCAGGGCCTCTCTGGGTGCCTAGCCCTTGGGGACCGTTAGGTCAGCACCAGCGAGTAGGACAGTGTGCTGCTCTCCTGTGGACTTTAGGTGGACCTGATATCCCCATGGGAATAACAGTGAGGGACGTGAGGGCCCAGCGTCCCGGGCTGGCAGGTGGATCTGCCTCCAGATCCAGTGCGCTATCAGCGGATGCCACTGTGAGCTCAGACCACGGGCCAGCCTGAGGAGAGGAGGTGTCTGAGAACTTCAGAGTACAGCAGAGCAGTGACAAGGGAATGTATGTGAATTAATCCCTGGGGGAGAGACTGCCCAGAGCATGCCAGTAGCGACTTCGCAGATCAAAGGTCTAAAAACCTAAAATTTGGAGATTAGCCTTGTTACCTGAAGGTCCTCGTAGCCGAAGAAAAAACAGATTTCTAAAACGCGCCAGCGGCATGCAAGGCTTAGAATAATCAGATGGAGTCTTTGAAAGGTAGGCAGAGAGGCGTTTTGGATCCTATAAAATACACATTACTCCACCAATAAGTTACTCCTACCATCATATATGGCTTCAAATTGTACAAAAATGTGCCATGAAATAATTTCTGTTAAAATACCCATCTTTTAAACCTCCCCATTTATTTATTTCAATACAAAACCTGATTTAAAAAAAAAAAAAACCTCTCAGGTCAAATGGCTTCTCATTAAAAATAATTTCAACCTTTCGCAAGATTGAAGATTCATATTCTAGAAAGAAATGAAGCTTCTGTCCAAATGCTTCACATGTCGATCCCTCCACAGCAAAAATAACAGGATTTAAAATGTCTTTGCCAGGGCAATTATATTACCTTGAAAATGAAAGTAGATTTTAAAGTAATTGTTCACGAGAAGGAGTCTAAGCACTAAAAAGAAACGAAAGGACCACGAAGCTGAAAAATCTCTTACCTCGAGAAGTTGAGAAAATGAACGTGTCGCGTAAATAAATAGGGCTGTTCGGCAGTACTTATATTTTTAATCAGTTCCATCTATTAAAAAAAGTACAAAATTAGCATATATAAGATCTAATCTCCCAAGCTGTATTAAGCTAAAGGTTATCTCCCCAACTCCTTTTTATCCCCGCTTCTTACCTCTGGGACCAGAGCCAAACACCTGTGTTTTGCATAACATCTATGAACTTTACATAAGGCTTCTTCCTAAGTCAAACAGTGCTACCCAGATTTATAGCCCCGTATTTAATTTAGCTGATTGCTACCATGAAAACAATGTGACAGGTCAATTAATTTTAACTGGAAAAGCCGGTGTGCTGCTGTACAGAAATGCAAGTAAGAAAATGCCTTTAATCCCCTCCATTAAAGTCAAATCAAGACGAGAGCTTAATCATTATTTTATATTGCCATGATGATATTCACAGGCTACACAGAAATATTTGAAACCGGTTCTGCGGAATTTAAAAGTGGGAGTAAAGTGGGGCGATACACCTGACTATTTTTCTCTTTGATTATGAAAATTTACAAAGCAAAGATTTCATTGGAAACACATAAACTCCCCCAAACACCTTGGTTTTGGGTGGGTGGTCATCTGAATTATTTATTTACAGTTATCGGCAAGGCAAAAAGTAGTTTATATTAGTATAAACTGATGTTTATGGTCTTCTGGAACATGTCACGATACAGAAAATGTTTAGTAAAAACTGTTAGCAATTCCAACCATTCTTATACTCCTTGACTTCCTAAACTTCGCTTCTCTTAGATTTTCTACTGGGCTTCATCAAAACTGACACACTGGAAGTTTTAAGGAGCACACTGAAGTTTGCTACTCTGGAGATACCTCAGAAGTGCAGCGTTTCAATTATTTTATGAAATAATTCAAGTTGAAAACTGGAAACAAAAACGGTCATTCACGTGTTAACCACAGTCGCTACAACAATAAAATCAGAGTCGAGAACTCCTTCCAGGTTGTCTGAAACGGGACAGAAAACCTGGTTCGCCTCGTTCCCTCATTCCCAGCACAGGGCTGACACACACTCAAACGCTCAACAAATATTTGTTAAATGAATTAACTCCAACCAGTACATGCATTATAGATGTTACTCTAGGGTGTCAATGCCTAATCCTTTTATTAGATATTCATACTCACGATGATTGTTAGAAGAAATGAAATTGAGTTTTAAAAGTAAATGACTTGCAGTTCCCCAACCCTGTGTTTCTGGTACTCACAGTGGCAGGCGAGGGTAAATAATGGTCTGCCGAAGCTTGAGCATAAAAGGAAATTGAATTCTGTCTCTTTATCTACTGTTTATCCTCTACATCTCCACTCCCTTCCCCTCCCCCATGCCTCAGCATTTGTTTTTGGTAATAAAACTTTCTGTTGGGTCACATTGTAAATTTCGATGGATTTATCTATACAATTACTGATTTGGAAGCACAACCAAAGGTGTCTGTGGATAATTCTTTACTATGTATTTGTTTAATATAAATACCATTTAATGCCTTAATCTCTAAACTATTTTTATTCAGATATTTCTCTGCACACATAAGAGTAATATGAGAAACCCCCTAGAATTATACAAGAAGTCTGGAAAAACAGGTCAGAAGAAAAACCATTTCTTCCATACATTCGACATTATATTATATCCTCTAAACATGTGTCAACCTGTTAAATTTAATGGAAGAATAGTAGTGGTTAGATTCTGAGAATGGTGTCACAATAGTCATAAAGCTGTCTATTTCACAAGGAAAAATTGATTAGCAGTGACAACGCTTAACTCTTTGTAGATGTATCTTTAAACATAGAATAAAGGTACTAATGCTCACGTTTATTGCATTAGTACAGTGAAGTCAGAGAGTTCATTTCAGTTTTCATACAAATCTTAAAGCTACTTAGGTACTCCCACAAGTACAGGTTTCAAGCATTATGGTCAAGATGTCATTTGATTGTCTTCACAAATGCTAAGACTTTCCCGATTTCTAGTGACAAGCAATGGTCTCCTGGACCCCTGATGCCCATCACCTGAGTCACCCATCCTAGTCCGCCCATCGTCGCCGGCAGCCTGCCTGTCTGTCTTATCTGCATGCGTGCATCATGGGTGGCAATCACTACCTAAAGTCATCACAGACGCTACTTCTCCTTCTCTACCTTGGCTTGTGGCCTTTATTCTGATCACCTTGCATTCATTCATATATTTATTCCTTCATTCAGCATTTATTGAGCTCTTACTAGGCCCTGGAGATCAAAACAGGAATCAGGTCAGTGGGAAGACACATAAGGACCACACAGTGGGATTGTATCCTAACGGCATCCCTTAATCTACCATGGCCAAAACCGCACTCTTGATTCTCGCCCATCTTTGTCCCTTATCCTCCAGCTTCCTCCATCTCTGGAGAGTCTGTTTTAGGTTCACGGTACTCTCCGTATGTGAATCTCTCCTGAGCTTCCACATTCATTCTCTCGCTGAGTCACATTCATTCTACCTTCACTATTTCCCTCGACTTGCTCTCCAGGCTAGCCAAACGAGATCCCTCCTTGTTCCTTCCTCACACCATGCCCAACCCTGACCATGCCCGAGCTCAGGCTCAAGCTTCCTCTTCTGGAATGTTCTTCTTCTACTCTCTCCATGTCCAAATCCTAACTAGTCTTTGCATCTGGCTAAAATGCCTACTTCCTCCAAGTAGCCTTCCTGGATCTCTCCCTTCATTCAACATCCATTGATTTCTAACTCTGTATCAGGCAATATATTGCTTGGAGCTGTGGCTATAGAGGTAAAAGACTTGGTTCTTGTTCTCAGGAAGCTCAGTTTTGAGGGAGAGGTGCACTAGCAGGTAGATAACATGTGACATGCGACAACCACGGAGGTGAGGCACCTCCCCTGTCTGCAGGTAGAGAGGTAATGTTTTTCTAAGGATGCATTCCTCAGTGGTTTGCAAGGACCCATCAGAGTTAGTAAGCGAAGAAAGGGACCCACGGCATTGCAGACAGAGTGAACAGCAGATGCAAAGGAGGAAACGTGAAATGACATGGATATTAAAACTGCCAGGAGTTCTGTGTGCCAGAGGTCAGGCAAGGGGTCAGCAAGGCAGTAGATAAGTCTAGACAGGAAGGTAGGAGACAGGTAACTTAGGGCCCTGCAAGTCACATGAGGGATTCTGACATTTATCTTATGGGCAATCCACAGCAAGAAAGGATTTTTTTACCTCTGTCTGTGGTCAGGGTAGAGAATGTGAAGAAGAGTAAAGATTATAGACAGAAAGTGTAGGTAGGAAGACAGAAAACGATGAGGTCATAAACTAAGAAAGCGCTTTTCAGGATGCTCCCCAGACTAGCAGCATCAGCATCAACTGAAAACTTGTTAGAAGTGCAAATTCTCAGGTCCTACCCTGGAACTACTGAATCAGAAGACACTCTGGGGTGGGCTCATCAATCTGAGTTTTAACAAGCGCTTAAGGAGATTCTAAGGCATAAAAATTTGATAACCACAGAATGCAAGCGCTGGAAGAGAAGACAGATGGAGAGGTTCAGGGACATCAAGGAGGAAGAACCTGCTGAGCCTTGCGCCTCACTGGTGGCAGAAGGGAAGGCGAGGGAGAGGTCAGGAGAGCTTCCTTCTCAGAGTCCTGGCTTGATCTCAACACACAGTGGTACCCATTCGTGGAGATGGGGGATACTGCAGGGGAAATAAATCTTGCTGAAGAAACGAAGGGAAATGTGTTTGGTTTTGAACATCTTCGGCTATCAACGATGTTGCCTTCTTTGACTTTCCACAGCACTATGAGGATTTTTCAGGACATTTACTTTTTCTGTTACTTTATAGCTGAGTTTGTGTGCCAGCCCAGAACCAGACTGTAAGGTCCTTGAAAGCTGGGGCCAGGCTTGATTACTCAGCCCAGAAAACCAATCCCAGGCACCTGCACAGAACATATACCCCATAATTGTTTATGTAATAAAGATGGCCCTGCTAGAAAAAATATTTTAGCGTCAAGAAATGTATAGTTCACTGGAGACAGACCTGGACATCCATTACCCATTACGTGACGCTAACAGTTTTACTATGATAATATCTAAGACATAACAACACCAAACAGACTCCCATTTTCTGAGTGGTCCCTGGGCTATGTCCTATACCCAGAAGCTCTCTGCATACATGTTGCCATTTCATCCTCAAATAGCTGTGTGAGTTACTATTATTTACATGCACAAGTTGAGACACTGAGGCACAAAAGGGCTACCTAGATGGCATACGGTCTCATCACTAAAAAAAGATGGAGCTGGGATTCAAATCCAAGTCGATTGACACTCAAAATCCTGTTCTTTATCACTGAGCTGCAATCTCTTCACCATTCCCACTGTTATTTGATCTATACATTAGTTCTTCAAATAGGAGGAAGGTGTCAGTCAGCAAAATAACTCTGGAGAATTAAGAGAGTTTATGGGGATATAAATTTTCTACCTTTCACGGGATGTGCTGAAAAATTGAGAGAAAGTTATAATAGGGGGAAAAGCATTAAAAGTAATAAAAAATAAAAAGCATTATGATATCAGAGGGTATTCTTTGAAAGTTCTAGGTGGGGAAATAGCATATATTATAAGAACAAGAATGAATTTAAAATGATAAAAAAAAAAGAAAGATAACTGTAATGGAAGTTTTCTAAAAGAACTTAAATCACAGTGCATCTGAGAATGAGATAGAATTGAGGTTAAAATAAAAAGAGCAAGAATCGAACAGAATTTATAATGCAGAAGATAAGCCAGAAAGTAGTTTCTAATCTTTTGCTTTCAACCTAACTGGCTGGGAACAGGTAGAGCAGAAAACCTTTACCTACGGTTCTACAAACACAGCTAGTTAGTAAAAGGTTTGGCTCCTGACTTCTTTAGGAAATGCCAGCGGTCATGGCAATGACACTACTCTGGTCTGAATTCTTGTGTCACTTGGGAACAACTAGATCAAGATGTCCTATAATTTTGCAAAACATCGTAAATGAAAGAAAAGATTTTTTTTTTTCTTCACAACATCAAAGCCCAATAAGAAGCAGCTCAGAGGAGAACTCCAGGCCCTTTAACCCCGAAGGTCGAGAGAATAGCTGTCGGCTCAGTTTATCTTTCCCTCTATCATCTGAGTAGGGAAGTCCTTCTAGTGAGGGGGCTGGACAGTCTTCCCTCCAGGGCTGTGCAGTCAGTGCAACACATGCCTGCAGTGAACAGGAAGTCCACCAGGGGGCGTAACGACAAGAACAAGGCAAATAGGCTGGGTCTGAATAGAAGAGAAAATCAATCTCTTTGCTATCATTGAAAGGAGATGAGAAAACATATTTTTTCAGGTCTTGTTGCTTCTTCATCTTTTTTTCCCTTTTCTTTCCAGTGAATTTCCATTAGCGGACTCAGCTTTTGTCTATAGAACTCCAAGATAAGACCTTGTTTGCAGAGCGTGGTGAACACATCCTTGTGGCCAGCAGATGGACTTGACTAATTTTTTGATTTGGTTCCAAGGTTGAGTCCGAGCAGCTCTGATGCCTGTGGACACTGTACTTCCTACTCTAAAGTCAGGAAACTCTGAAGGTCATTGTAAGGAAACGTCCAAAAGATCTCAAGCAAAGGCAAGGTTCCTGGGATAAGCGTGCAGGCTCCTGAGACACCACCACTCAGTAAGACTTCGGGAAGCACGCAACAAGTTTCAGGGGTTCTCAGATGAAGGAGGAATTTTTCTTGCTTAGTAGAAGATTCAGTTTAATAAAAGGAAAACTTCCCAATAATTAGAACCTTGCATGCAATGATTCTTTACTACAATGGCACACACATGGCGATGCCTTCAAGAGCTTTTTTCCCGCAAAGATGCCAATACCTTGGCTCCACCATTGAGAGTCTAACTCATATTTTGTAGTGGGACCTAGAAACATGCGTCGTGAAAAAGCTCCCAGGAAGATTCTGATGCTCATCATGGTTAAGATCTGTTTTTCTAACGGTTCTCTTCTGCCTACTGAATAACGTTCTAATTCCTCAGCCTAGCGTTCTGAGTTCTCCAGGATTTGACCCAAGTTCGCTTTCAAGCTGTTTTCTCCACTTTCTTCTTGAACACTTGTTTCTTCCTGTAAAATGAGGTGATGATACTTTCCTAATAATGTTGTCTGAAGGATCAGGAATAAGATATGCACAAATCCAGTGTATTGCCTGGTGCTCAATATAGCATTCATCGTAGGTCCTCAATGAATAGTCATCGACATCAATGAAGAAATGAATGAGTAAATCTTTTCCTTTGAACTGAGGTCAGTTGACCCTGCTTTGGGGAAACCTAGGAGGAATCCCAGTGGCCTCTAGACCTTCTCCAAATCTAATATGGTTTCTTTAGATGCATTTTTCTTCTTTAGAATCACATTGTTTGACAGCCACAGTCAGACTTGGAACTTGCAGGGGGAGAGCAACAGGAAAGGGAAGTTTAAGACATTGGAAAGCGATTCTGTTTTTGACCAAGAGGCTGAAGCAATCTAAGAGCACATGGCATAGGATCTCTGACTCCTCTACCCTTTGAAAACTTTTCAAGGTTTTGGTAATCTGAAGAGCTGTTGAAAAGCGTCACAGTAGATGTGATGGCCAGCATTTTCCAAACTGAATTGAGTTCTGTGGGATGCACAGGAGAGCCACAAACACTTCTAAATTGTTCCCTGGCCAACTATGACTGGGAAACACTAGGCGAAAGCCAGTTGAACAGATTTCTGTTTTTAATTGAAGGAGTTCTCAGTCTTTAAAATGTGAATAATTGTCGTGAATAATCTCTGAGAGGGTGACAAAGGAATAGCATTTCCCAAATTTATTTAATTATGTTATTTTCTTTTTCCTCAGTGTCTTTGGGGACTAGGATTCTCAGGAATACACTTAGGGCAATGCTGATGTGATAGCTGTGAAAAGGATTCTTAACCTTGTCTGAACTGTCATCTCTTGTGGCACTTTATTATTTAAAAAAAAAATTGTTTTCTGGGCTCTACCCCAGAATCTTCAGAAGGGCCACTGCAAATAGAGGTTTTAAAAGACTCTGCTGGAGATCCTGCTGTGCCGCCAGAACATGTAAGCCCGGCATTAGAAGAATGGCGCTTAAATTCGGGAGGGCCTAAGGTCAAGTCCAGGTGCCACGGGTAGTCATTCTATTCTGTTAAATTTGGAAAGTGACAATCTGGTTGTCTTAGTTTTCTCATGCATAAAATAGGGAATCATAGCCACTCGCTGGTATGGTTTTAGGTCCAAAAAAGTTCACTAAAATAATGAAATCAAACAATTAGCATGGAGTAGGTGCTATTTCTAATTTGTAATCCTCAGTATAAATAAAATGAATAATTAACTTACAATTAACAATATTTAATTACAATAATTAATTAACAATAAGTAGTAAAAGTATTTGCTTTCTTAATCTTTTCAGCTCCCATGCAAACAATTTTTGCCCTTCTCCAACAAAAAAGAAATAATTTTGAATTCTTACATCTGTGATGTGACTGTGGCACTTGGACCTCTATCGTCCTGAGAACAATGTTCTGAAAGATAGCATCAGACCATTAACAAAGGTGGTTATGAGTCTTTTGGAAATCACATTCCGATGGCTTCTGGAAATAGTTTCACGTCTTTCAAATTGTATGCAGTCTCCATTTTCCAAGAAATTACTAAGCTGGCCCAAGAAATTGAAATCTGGCTTTAGAGAATAAATGAAATGATGCTATCATGGGTTTGCGTTATATTCCCTGCAAAGGTCCAACATTTAGCTAGCAGCAGCTGTCCATGCTTTTCTGTCGAGGCGGAGTTTTCTAAAATATAAACTTCAAAGGTATTTTTATTTCTATAAGGGCAGATGTAATGGGATTTTTATAGGCATTCCGACATTTGGTGTCTTCATGCTCCCTTTCTTCTTAAATAATCTCTTCAGTGTCTTATTCCATTAAATAAATTTTAAATTTAGTTCGAGAGAGAGAAAGAGATAGAATGAAAGAGGGGGGCGGAGAGAGAGAGAGCGAGAGAGAGAGAGAGAGAGAAAGAGAGAGAGAGAGATGAAAGCTATCTTCCAGTGAGCAATGTATGCTATATGCGTTAATTTGACTCCGGCCAGAGAGGTGTCATTGTGAATGAATGAAATGGTACACAATTCAAGTCTTGTAAGTGGATACTATTCTAAAGTTCATTTGTAAGTCAGTAGTTTGGAACTTGGAACACATTTTCTCATAAAATAAATGTTCTACATGGTGGATAGAGTCCCAGGCCAGCCCACAGGAGCTTGTTTAACTCATACTGTACCTGAAGTAGAACTGTTATTAACGCTAGAGAACAATGTTTCCATGGGAACACATTTTCAGAGTTCTACTGTTCAACGTTGAGAACCACTGCCTTTAAAATTTTAACTCGTCTCCGAAATCACTTTCCCCCTTTTCCTTTAATAAATTACCAAGAAGAGGAGCTATTCATACCACAAATTATTTCTTGAATATATTAGGTTAAAATAATATTTTTGTTCTCTGCTTGTTTTATGCACTTTGAAACTTTAGTAAAATGATACATATAATAAGGAAATGAGTTTCTTTAAACATTCGTGAACTACTTCAAACTTGGTTTCTTTTCATGACATTTCCTGGCTTTCCCTGCACGTCACAACCTGGTCAGTTAGCTGCAGAGAGACAACTGTCACTGTTGTCTGTTATTACATCAAAATTGTTTATTTGTTTTTTTCTATGATATCTTTCCCTTGAATTTTTAAAATTTGCCATATAATTTAATAAGAATCTGGAATAAACAAGTAATGAAATATATTCTAGGTCACACTGACCACAGGAATCAGAAATGTTTCAACTACACTATGCACAGATTATGCTAGAAGTTGTATAAATATATCACAGAATCACAAGGCTGGAAAGAACCTTAAACGATTGTCTAGTCTATTCCCTGGCTTCTAGACAAGCCAATCATTCCAAACAGATGAGAGCTAACCTCTATTTTAGAGGACAAAGATGACTTTGTCTTTAACCCATTCTAGATTTAACAATTGATATACCGTTATCAAATTATTTCTAATTTTTAATCTAAACCCTTCCTTTCTCATGAATGCTCCTCATAGGAAATAAATTAAGCTTATGTGTAAAATCCCACAGTATATTTATCTATTACATTTTGTGCTCTCTCTTCTAGGGCATTCCTGAGCATCTCCGAGTCTAATATTTTAGTTACTTTGTGCCCTCTGGGTTGTTTGTACCGTTTTAACACTAAAGTCAAGCTACTGTGTTTTAATGAGTCTTCTGAGCAGTTTCCACATATAAGAATATTTAAGTATAATCTGATAAGCGGATCCAAGTTCTCAAAAGAAAACTAAATTTAATAATTATAATAAAACTGCAATAACATTGGCTATTTATTTATAGTCACTTTCTTTTGACCTAATCACATTAGCTCTTTAATAAGGTAAGGAAATCAGAGAACCTACCCCTATTAAAGTTACTCATAAAAAATGGTATCTTTAAATGTCACTAAACATAACCTTTGCTATTGGGAGCCTACCAAAGAACCTACAAGATTAATCTCAGAATATCTTTTGTTGATTGCTAATGACTATTTAGACTTGATACTCAGAGACTCTTTAGTGGAAGCTTTCAAAGGAATGGACAATTTTGATCTCTATATTGTGGAAGACAATAAAATACTGGCTTATAGCCAAGTACTGTTGGTGACTCTCTTAAAACAGTCCCACTGTCCTCCATGGTAAAAGAGAAAAAAAAGGCTATTGTAAATTCCCTTTGTTTGTGAGGGTTTGAATGCCTCAAAAGTAGGATTATGTCAGAAAGAAGTGGACATAGATAGACGTGGGTGAAGATTTCCATAATTATGGGCTCAACCTGGTAGCAAACCATGTGCCTTGTTTATTCCCCATGCTTATATACTCATTGGGTGGTGTAATGGTTAATTTTATGTGTCGACTCGACTGGCCTCCCAAGGGGTGCCCAGATTAAACAATATTTCTGGGTGTGACTGTGAGGGTGTTTCTGGACGAGATGAGCATTTGAACTGGTAGACTCAGTAAGGCAGATCGCCCTCCTCGACGTGGGTGGGCATCACTCAATCTCTTGAAGGCCCGAATAGAACAAACTGGGGAGGAAGGAGGAATGTGTCCCCTTTTTCCCTGTCTCACTGTTTAAGCTGGGACATCTCATCCTGCATTACCTGGATTGAGTTTTACATCATTTGCTCCCTTGGTCCTCAGGTGTTTGGACTTAATTACACTATGGCTTTCCTGGGTCTCCAGCTTGCAGATGGTAGATCATGAATTCTCAGCCTCCATGACTGTGCGAGCCAATTTCTCATAATAAATCTTTTATATCTATCAATCAGTTGATTGATCTACTGGTAGACATCTCCATCCTACTGGTTCTGTGCTCTGGAAAACCTTGACTTATACCTGTGGCTGTTCATCCACATTACGTATCTTAGGGGACAGAAGCAACTTTGTGAGACCAGGCTAACCAACCTGAGCCTGTAGAATGACCTTTTGAGAAGACTAGGGCTGACTTTTCTACATCAGCAAAGCACCTCAGTGCAGACTGTTGACCTTACTTTTGTATAACCTTACAAAGTAGATTCTGTCTGCATAGCTCCCTGGCAGAGTGTCACATCTGTCCTCCACCACCAGCACACCCGCTTGCATGGCTCAGCTACGTTACAGTGGAATTGTGCCTGAGAAATGGGGTCATTCTTTTGCTACCATTGAATATGCCAAATGCCGCTTTTGAAGCTCGAGATCCCCTGAACTCTCCATGACAGGAAGCTCTTGCTTCCATCAACCACTCAGATCACTGGCCCAAGAGGGGTTTCTCTTTATTATAACGTAAAGACTTAGGACACTCGTGAGGAAATGCAGAGGAAGAAATATTAAAATACAGTTTTCTCACTTTTTGCTGTCAGGCTGTCATTATTATTTATAGCTCAGTGGTGTTAGCTATTTGAGATTCACATTGCTAATTTTAGATAAATTGACATAGTGTACACTCTCCTTCACTGGTTGTAATAATGCCTTCGCAGAAATTTCCTGGTTCAAAGGTTTCCATCTGAACAAGTAACTTAAATTTCCTTCCACACTCTGGCAAAAATACAGCATGAAATTGCAACTCTGGTATTCATTTGTTAGGGGTTTGAAGGCTGTCCTATAAGATACCTACTAATTACACAAGTGAATTGAAGCAAAGTACAACTTAACCATGGTCAAAGACAACTTACTTGTTCATTTTTAGTAAGCCTGGTTTTGTTGTGAATGTCTGACGTGACCAAATTAAATCCGTGTCTCTCCGACAAGATTCTCAGAAGCAAGACCACAGTACGACTCCCACACTTGCCTACTCTGTTGTATACCACCTGGCTCGGGAAAGGTAGCACCTGGGAAAGAACGAGAGAGCAAATATGAGACTTTTCGGGTAAAAGACTTAAGATTCTTCCCTCAGCTTCTGAACAATAAATGTTTGATCAATCTAAATGAGAAGGATCCACATGGAGCCGATGAGAGGAAAGGAAGCGATGAGCTGGTATTTACCTTCCTAGTGTAACTTGAGAGAGATGCTGGACTTGTCATCTTGCTATCTGCACTGATACTTAAAACTGGTAAAATCCCATATCGTCTATAAAACTGATCATGAAACTTTTTTTTTCTTTAGGAAGAAAACATATAAATATGTGCTTTTATGATAATAATCTCTCATAAGTTACATTATGCTTTATTAGAACTTAACTTGTAGAATGCTGAAGGGAAAATGTAGTAATTTTAAAAGTTGAGACATAACTTAGATGCAATAAAATTTGCCCTTTTCAAGTGTACCACTGATTTTTTTCTGTTAACAAAATCGTGAACCATCGCCACTAATTACAGAACATTTTCATCACCCCGAAAGAAACTCTGTACCCATTAACAATCACTTTTCATTTCCCTCACTTCTTTGGTTCCTTGAAACCATTTATCTACTTTCTGTCTTTATGGTTTTGCCTCTATCCTTCTGGACGTCTCATATAAATGGAATCATAAAATAAGTGGCCTTTTGCATCTGTCTTCTTTCATTTAGCATGATGTCTTCAAGGTTCATCAATGTTGTCGTAGGAATCAGTATTTCATCCCTTCACATGGCTGAATAATATTACATTCTATAGACATTCTGTATTTTGTTTATATATTCACAGTTGATGGACATTTGAATTGCTTCCACTTTTTGGAATAATGATTCTACAAACAATTGTGTATAAGTTTTCGTGTGGACATATGTTTTTGATTCACCTCGAATATATCCTAGGAGTGAAATTGCTGGATTACATGGTAACTGTTTAATAATTTTGAAGAACGGCCAAACTGTTTTTAATACAGCTGCACCATTTTATATTCCCACCAGTCATGTGTGAGAGTTCCAATTTCTCTACATCCTTGACAATACTTGTTATTGCCTATTTTTTTTTTTTAAATTATGGCCATCGTAATGGGTGTGAAGTGGTATCTCATCGTGGTTTTGCTTTGCATTTCCCTGATGACTAATGATGTTAAGCATATTTCATGTGCTTATTGGCCATTTGTATATTTACTTTAAAGAAAAGTCTATTTAAATCCTTTGTCCATTTTAAAATTGAGTTATTTTTGTTGAGTTTTAAGAGTTCTATATTTATTCTTGATTTGCAAATATGTGATCTTTAAATATATACTCATTTTATGGACTGTCTTTCCATTTTCTGCATGGTGTCCTTTAAAGCAGAAAAGTTTTTAAATTTTGATGGAGTCCAATTTATCTAATTTTTCTTTGGTTGTTTGTGCTTTCGGTGCCAAATCTAAGAAACGACTGCCTAATCCAAGGTCAAAAAGACATATACCTATGTTTTCTAAGAGTTTTATAGTTTTAGAGTAACATTTAGGTCTTTGATTCAGTTTGAGTTAATTTTGTGTATGGTGTGAGCTAGTAATTTAACTTAATTTTTTTGTATATGAATATCTATTTGTCCCAGTACTACTTATTAAAAAGATGATTCTTTCTCTATTTAACTGTTTGGCACCCTTAGTAAAAATCCACTAACCATAAATGTATGGGTTTATTTCTGTACTTTCAATTCTATTCCACCAATCTATAGGTTCATCCTTATCATGCCAGCATCAGTCTTGGTTACTATTGCTTTGTCATAAGTTTTGAAATTGGGAAGAATGAGTCCCTTCAACTTGGTTCTTCTTTTTCAAGATTGCTTTGGCTTTTCTGGGTCTCTTGTATTTCCATGTGAATTTTAGGATCAGCTTGTCAATTTCTGTAAAAAAGGCAGTTGAGATTTTGATAGGGATCGTGTTGAATCTGTAGATCAAACTAGAGACAAATGCATCTTAATAATAATAAAACTTAATAATATTAAGCCTTCCAATCCACAAACACAGGATGTCTACTTATTTAGTTCTCTTTTGTATCAATGATGTTTTGCAGTTTTCGGTGTACGAGCTTTATATTCCTTTTATTCTTTTTGATGTTATTATAGATGGAATTGTCTTCTTAGTCTCATTTTAGATCTATTGGTCATTGATAGATATAAAACTGATTTTTCTATATTGATATTGTATACTGTAATCTTGATAAACTCATTTATTAGCTCTAATAGTTTTCTTTGCTGTGCATTTTTTAGGATTTTCTATATACATGATCATGCCATCTGCAAACAGAGAGAGTTTTACTTCTTCCTTTCCAATATGGATGTTTTTTATTTCTCTTTCCATTATGAAAAGCATCTGATTAAATATTTATATCCCCAATGAGGATATTATTTCCATTTCAAATGCTCAGCCTTGAGTGACAACTGACAAATGACAACTAAATGATTCCTTCATTCAGCACATGTTAATAACAGAAGGCCATGAAAAGGCTCAAAGCTGAAGAATATAGCACAATACAAACATAAACAAACTCCCAACTTGCCTATGTTATATAATTTGAAATTCTGTACTGTAATTATAGGTTTACTTATTTTCTCAAAATATTTTATATGCAGAGTAAGTAGCATTTCATAAATTTGGAGTTTAAAGTCTAATTGTCACTGGAGTAAAATATAATATCTAGATCATACGCTGAGAAACCAGTCATGCATCATTTTGATTTAATTTTTCAGGATTTACTTTTACTGAGCAAAGCCTTGTTTCTTTAGGGCTAGTCAGTTTCTTCTATTAGGTGTCTTCACAGTGCCTAGAATACGCCTTGTATAGACAGAGCCTCAACAAACATTGATTGTTTCTTGGTAGCTTGAGGTGTTTAATGAACTACAGCTGATCTTTTTGACTAAATGCTAAGAAAAGCCATCAAGTAAAAAGATATTCATAATAGGCCATTTTACTTGTAGCTTAATCAGTAGAGTACTCAAAAAATCTGTTCTCAGGCAACAATTGGATAAGTTTAGATATTCAGATAAATCATTTAGTTCCTAATTATGAGATTATGACCCAGGGAGGTTGAACTGGACTTTATGATTAATGTACTGATATTAATAGTGTTTGTAAGTCAGACTTTCCATAATAACCAGGCTGGAGTCTGGATTATGGTTGTGTCAGAGCTGCCAATGTAAACACAAATTTTAATTTCTTTGGAGAAATAAACTGCTGAAGAATTGGGGTGAATGCATTTTTCCTTGTCTTCTAGCACAGCATAGAACAGCGCAGGAAACTTTGCTATGACTGAATTGATGACGTGGAAGATGTGAGTTACCACATATTAAGTACTTTATTCCAAGAGTGCAGATATATCTTAAAAGATTTAAATGAAGAATTGAAGCATTTACTTAGAAACCAGAGGTGAAAACACTTAATGTCTCCTGAATTTCTTGGGTAATCAATACAATAGCAAGTTTAGTATCTATCTATTACTACCTTTTGCTAATAGCTAAAGATGTTATTTAATTTTAGGTTACTGGTTAGATTTTTAAAAATACGTTTATTTTAATTCTTTCATTAGTCTTGTGGGAAGCTCCGAAATATTGGTTACAAATATTTGTTATTTGAAAAGAACACTTTTATAAAAGGAAGAATCCCTCCATCATTCCTGCACCGCTATGTGAAAAGAAAGGAGAGCTTAACATCCCCACTGTGACGCCATTTTTACCATTTCTTGAAACACTAACGTACCGCTACAGAGTATAAACACAGAGCTTCTGGAATCAGTCTTGTGACTTTTGAAGATATAGTGTACACCATCAGAAACATAAATCTCTCTCAAATTTAGGGTGGGGCTTTTAAATCACTTTCTGAAAGAACCCTGTGGAATGCCCTGGAAATGGGCAAACATAGGCAGGCCAAATCAATATGTCAATGTTGGATAAGATTGTAAAATTAACAACAGGAACTGTAGATTTGCTCCTGAAGGTCTGCTTTAACAATCATTGTTGTCTTTTATTTGAAGTGCACTTTCTGGAACGATGGTGGAAAAGGGACTGATATTTATGGAGGACTGGTCCTGATCCTGTCCTAGGCTCTGTGCCATGTAAACCCTTTTAATCCTTGTTAATGATACTAAATCAGCACTCTAGCTGCGCATTGCTTTAGGAGTTTAAATTATCAAGTAATTTAAGTGTCATTAATAGCACCTAAGCGACTCTCCTGTGTGACCCCCACAGATCACAGATTCATAGAACGATAGAGTTTAAGGCCCAGAAGCAACTCAGAATATAATCCATCCACTCCAGTCCCCTCCCCACCCCGACACAACCACCCTCCATCACCCACCCCCAGCCCGATCTGTGCTTGACTTGGCTAGAGCTTGTTTTGACATTGTCTTTCCATCTTCTCAAGTACTCTGTGCAGTATATATTAGGACTATTCTTAGATGAGTAAACTAAGGCCCAGAGAGATCATTTGTCATATCCAAGGTCAGAAAGCTAAAAAATAGAATATAACGACTAAAACTTGGTTCCAGTTCTCCTGATTCCTAAGGCGACACTGTATCTAATATACTATAACGTCAAAGGGTGAAAACGATTTTTAGTTTGACTTCTGCGACACATATACTCTTTCTTTTGTTATGTCTTGAATGTGTCCAACCTCATTAAATGTCATTTTCCAACAGTCAACTATCACAACCAGTATGGTTGGCCATTAGCATCCATTGTTAAAGTCCCTGGAATGCTCAGGGCTGGTGATTAGCCCCTCTCTCTCCTTCCTGAGGATGTATTTTAAAAGCTAATGTAAGCACAGAGTGTTGACACAGCTAATGGAGGAGCAGAAGGATGTAGTTTTCCCTTCACTCCTTCCCCAATTTATCGTAGATGGTCACAGCCGCCTTGTGTACTGTGAACCACTTCCGCTGGGAAAGGAAAAAATAGAAAGAAGTCGAAGAAAAGTGTTTACAAAATCCTAAAGCCACTTGAAATATCTATCAAGACAAGGAAATATCCTCCAATGATAATGACTGTGAAAGGACTTCGAAAGACCTCTTAAGATCAACCTCAAAAATCTCCGTTCTCTTCAATAGACCTTTGCCAATTTGTCAGGCAGAAAACTACATCCCAACTTAAACGTTCCTATCATCGCTTGCACACAAATTTCGAAGACTTACTGTTTCTTTGGGTGTCCTGTAAAGAAGTACACACCAAAAGCCCTCACACTCACCCCTCCCCAAATGATTCTTTATTCTTGACAACTATGGTTATGTGAATGTTATGTCTGTGGTTTCCATTTTATGGTCAATTTGTAAAAGTAAAAGGAGCTCCAAAATATTTCACTCTATGAATTATATGTTTCTAGGTTGCCTGCCTTCTAAGTTCTACACATGCCACAAATCCTCAGGGCCTGACAGACTTGTGTGAAGCATGCCAAATAAACAGAAGTCTTTCCAAAATCCTGAGCACAACAGTAACTACCACCAGAAGACATCCACAATTTCAATAGCTTATCCCAGCTTTGAAATGGGGAGAGGAAAAAAAGAAGACTTCCTAGGTAAAAAGCAAAATTGGTTTAGACCAAGACTTTCATAGCCTATGTTTATAGGACTCTCTGGGGACTGGTCTTATTGGAAGAACTAACATCAATCTTGCTTTTAAGTCTCTGCAAAATGATATTTAACATAGTATGTTACAAGCTGTGGTTCCCAAATGGCTATATATTCGAATTGCCTATGGAACTTTTCAAAATGAGATTCTTGGGCCCCACTCTAAGACTAACTGCAATAGAAAATCTAGGATGAAGATCAGGAATCTAGCTCCTCTAGGGATCTGTGACCACTAGGTCCAGTTTCAAGGAACTGCTATTGTAGATGACTCCTGGTCTTCTGTATTAGGCCACTGAGTGGTTTCATGCAGCTTTATGAGGGAGGAAGGTCAGATGGAGGATTGCCTAGGTGATACTGGAGGGGATCCTGAGTAAAAGGCACTGTCACGTCTTCCTTTTGAGTGCCAATGGCCTTCCATCCACAGGAAAAGGTCATGATTAACCTGACAAATATGTTCACACTACAGTAAATGTCTACTCACTTAGAATGACTAGAGAACAGTTATGGGGGTTAACTGAATGTATAATATGCAGAAATTTGTATCAGACTCTGGCAAAGCATTAGCTCCTTAGTACTAATAATATGCTACAGAGGAAATGATTTTCTTTGATAAATTAAATTGTCCTTTGTGAATTTACAGTACCTGTAAATTGGGGTTGAGGGCAGTCAATCACTGCCAGGGCTTTGTGAGGCTTGAACTCAGGGACAGTTCTGCTACATGCTGCCCATGTGACTTTGAGCACGTCAAATCCGTTCAGTGAATCCTGATTTTAAAGTTTCCCAGGGCGCTGTGGTGCTCAGAGCCAGGTGAGTCACACCTGTGAGCCTCAGCTTCTGCATCAGTCAAAGGAGAGAGATGGCTTGTAACCCAACGACTGATGCTCTCTTCAGAGGCTATTACATGATTCGTTTTAATCTATATTGTTATCAAGATATAACCTGGAAATTCTTTAAAAATTAAAACTAGATTTGAACACTTTTCCTTGCCAAACACATTTGTAAAAGAAATGGGGGGTGGGGGGAAAGTTTCAGTAATTTGTGCTGATGACATGGATTCCAGCTCCACGAGCGTTCACGGTTTTGTTTGGGAATCTCTGGTGCATTTCTGTACGTGTCCCGCTCTTGTTTGAGCTTGTCATGTAATAAATCTACCTTTATGCCCCTCTTATGTTTCTCCTCCTTTCCACAGTTTTAATCACTTTGCCCTCTCCGTGTTTTATAAGACCATCACTGAACACCGGAGGCTGCACATGGCTCAGCCTTCGAGTGGTGCTTCCAGAACTTGGCAGTGATTCTCACTGGCTTTTGCCCATCAAGCTCATCTAGGTCTCCTAACAAATATACCTCCAGTTTCTAATCACTATAAACTCTCCAGACCCCTAAACTCACTTCCCTCATTCTAGAAGAGGAATCATATAGGACCCACTGAAGAACTCTATTTTCCCTCATTGTCATTCCTCAAATGACATCCCTGTAGCTTCTAATTATTCATAACCCATTTTCTCCCTGAAGCCTTGCCAAATCTGAACCCTTATGCTTTCTTCTTTTTGCCTGCTCCTACTTGAAATAGGACAATGTCTAATGTTATTTGCCAAAAGACAAATATAGCTATAAATCCTTTACGAATCCATCAGTTTTATTCCTCTGATAGACTGAGTTTATCTGAGATGTGCATAGTGGGTAATTAATAAATATTTATCTGTCTATTAAATAAATAGGCTGTTGGGATGAAAATACTATTAAATGTTGTTTTAGAATAAATGCTGTCATAGCGATCATTTGGTTTTGCTGTCATATTTATCACGTATCTTTTGGTTGTCTCCTAAGACTATAAGGAAAGTCCATCAATTTTTCTACACTCATATTTTGAAACACTCTTATTTGTTGTATTACATAAAAAAAAAAAAAAAGGTATGTGGAAGTGGAGAAAGTCCCCTGGACTGACAGTAACGAGACTGACTTTTTCTTGACCAAACTAGTTGAGTGACATTGAATAAGTGACCTCGAATAACTTCTCTGAGCCAAAGTTTCTAGTATAAATTGGGGGTACTGAACTCGATGATTTCAAGGCTCCTTCCTGTTTACACTAAATGATGTTAATTACAACGGGGCTACACAACACTTAGAGATGTTCAGGAGGTCACCTGAATGGCATCCTGCACTTCTAAATATTCATTCCATCTGGCCTCTCTAATGTGCTCATCACCAGCATGTACAGCATCATTATGCTGTTCCCAGGAATGCTGAAACAGCATCCTCACGCAAAGAAGCAATTTTCACAAGAAGCCAGAAAGGGTTTTTGGATGTGATGATTAAATTATCATAGCTGAACTTTATAGTATTCTTCAGAAAAATATGACTTTCAGTTTGATTAAAAACTCAAATTTCAGGTGACCTTGGGTGAATGCTATCAAGTCCATGGACAGGAAGATGAATACTTTCAAACTTCACATTGACAAATGCAAAGAAAATATCCACGTCAAAAAGAGGCAGATTCATTGTTAATTTTGCATCATTCTTTATGCTTCTTTCTATGGTCAGTATATAAATCAAAGACAAGAAGTCCGTAATCTGGATATCTTATTACTATAGTATGTTACAGTTTCTAAATTCAAACCTAGGGTTAGTCCATAGAAAACTGAGTCCGCGGAATCCTCATATGTTTGACAGAAAAGACAAATGAAATCTACCTGCTGCATATATATAACATGAGCACAATGGGGAGGATGCAAAAGTTTTAGAGGCTAAATTATGCTGAAGAAATATTTTGGGTATTTACAGAGGACTTGATCTTGCTTCTGCACAGTACGAGAGAGAGCCCTATAGCACTTGTGTGTGGAACCTCTGTCTCCTTCCGAGGGCCCTTTATAATCGACATGCATTACAGGGAAGGAGAGAACCCCACGCTGGGTTTGACTCTCTATTTAACCCTCACCTTATCTAACCTATAAATAACATCTTATTTATACAAGTGTATATATCTTGTATGTTTTGCCTAGCTCAATGGCACTATAGGTCAATACTGCTGTAGTAAATCCGGTCCAATTCCAGCCATTTCTGGCACTTTCTTATGTTATATATTCTGTGATCTAAAAGTCTTTAATAAACAAAACTCTGAAAATGAGAGTTGGAGGTTTCCCAGTTAGAACAGAGACGAATTCATGGTCCTCAAATTAGTTCTAGATCTGGAGTTGTTCCTTTTTTAGTATTAATCGATTCAATTGACTTTTTACATTAACTTTTGGACCAGACTATGGAATTATGCAGATGCTTTCATGTAGACAGTCTTTCCACCAGACCCATACACTTAGTTTAACTCTTCATTTAGATCTATGACATGTTTCCTCTTAGCCACACACACAACTCTAAATACAATATGCATAGATGCTCTATATAGACTTTTAAGAGTTAAGAGTCTGCTTAAAGTTAAACTTTATTTCTTTATATTTGTCCCTTTTTTTAACTAGGAATTTACACTTTGTGCCCAATCGAAAAACTCATTTGTTATAATACAATAGAGAAGTGTTGATTATCGATTATAAGTTTCATAATTTATAGCAGGTATTGTTGCCATTGGCTGACCATTCAATTTAGAACAGTTTCCTCTGGATGTTGGTGGGGGGAAAAAAAGTCAATTACTCCCATTATAAACTTCACAAGAGAAGACCGCCCGCATTGTAAGTAGTACAAAGGCTGGAGGAATGGCCACGCTTGGTTGCCTATACTCCTCTCTCTCATCAAAGCACTATATAAAGATTCTAAGACCAAAGGCTCAGATTTACTACTTGTTGTGAACCACATAATTACATTCCATTTAAAAATGTCTATATAAATTTTTAGTTTATATCAAGAAACTTATTTTTGGATTCAAATGATCATTTTTTAAATTCCTTGGCCGAGTTGAAGGTTTTTATAACATAACCCACACTTTAAAATAGTGTGGTAGATTGGTACAGTAAGTACCCACAACCAACCCCACCTCCCTATATCCATGCAGAGGAGAACCTCCTCCCACGTGGACTTTGGACCTTGCCATACGACTGGCCAGTAAGACATTAGTAAGCACACTGCAAGCAGAAGCTTGAAAGAGCTTGCCCTTTGGGCCAGACCTCATTTGCCTCTGGGAGCTCTTCCTCTGCTATGTGAACCTACGTGAGACTCTGGGAGGATAGGAGGCTAAATTGAATATTAGAAATTCTGTGACTGAACTCAACAGATAATTACTGAGCTCTTAGCAAGTGCCAGTCATTTAACTATCAGCAATAAATTAATTGATTACTGTAGTGGTATGACTGTCTGTCTCTGACTAAACTCTAAATTCCACGATGAAAGGAGCACATCTGCTTTCCTTACTATTGTATCTTTGGGGCCTGGCTCAATGCCTGGCACATAGTAGATACTTAACAAATAGTTGTTCAGTGAGTGAATATGTAAAGTATATGACACGTCCCTTGACCTGTATGAACCCAGCATCGAATTAGGGAACCAAACACTGGCATTGCTTGCTCTGATACTCTGTGACAAGTGTCTCACTAGAGATATAAACACAGTGGCAGGAGAACAAGAGAAAAAGGATAATGAACTTGATCTGGGGGACTCAGAAAAGTTTCACAGAAAGTGCGTAGCCTTGGTATCTCCAGAAACGTGTAGTCTCAATTCAGTCATTCTCCCTTTGCCAAAGTACACCTACCTAGCTCTTCTTGGTCTGCATCAATAAGGAACTTTCTAGCCCTCCGTGCTTTATTTGGCTATGTAGAGTTGGTTTCTTGGCATTTTTTACATTCATGAATATGTGTGTCGCATGTATAATATTCAAGGAAAACATACCATGCAAAATTCACTCTCTAGGCTAGTGTTGCCCCTTGTGTCCACTGGGCTTAAAAAGAAAAGGAAAATTGAGGAGCCTCAGCATCTAAGAACAATGGGCTTAAACATGGCTAAAGTATTTCTGTGATTGCTTTATTTCATATTTCCTTATATCAATAATGGTGCTTTGGTCAATCTAAATCAAAACAATAAAGAAAATATATTCCTTATTTGGTCAACCTAAATCAAACAATAAGGAAAATATATTCTTTAACAAATAAGTAAATAATAGAGAAGTATATTCTCATTCAAAACAGAAGTCCTTAGGATGGAGATTTTAGGATCCATTCCCTATTTTTGTTCCATCTTGCTCTGCTATCCAGTCTGTCAGAATTGTTCTCAGACCAACTTTCCTCACGCTGCCTGGTGACTGCTACAATTCCAGCCATCACATACAAAATGAAAAAATCCAGGAGAAAAAGAGACTATCTTCCTTGGATACTTCTTTTAAAATCTGAAAATCTTACCTTCCTTTAAGATCTGAGACAATCCCCACCCTCCAGCCACCCCCCCACCCCTGCCACGTTTTCTTGGCCAGATCTGAGCTACTAGCCCACACCTCAACTAACCATTCGCAAAGAAAATGACACAACTATTATATGCTTAAGTTACTCAGGATTCACTCTTGACCTGGGGATGAGATTACCTTCCCCATATGGTAAAACTTGAGATAAGTCAGAATTGGAGGCTAGGGGTGGGTGGTGGGGGCGAGGGTGGGGGGAGGGGATAGGCAACCAATAGGGTCTGCTATACCGAAATACTCAAAGGTCCTATTGTTCTTGATTCTTCAAACATTCATTCATGAAAGCCCCATGCCTCAGCTGCAGAAAAGGGAGTAAGAGTGACAGACACAGAGAACATTCCTAAACAAGAACAGGGGTCTACTTGCTGGCTGTGTCCCAAATCTAGCCTCACAGCTTTCCCCCAGGCACAGATTTGCTGATAGCTAAAGGAGGGGACAGATGAAATACATTCCCCTTCTACATGAAACAACATCGCCCCACTCCCATGCACTGAAATGAAATAGAGAATTAGCAACAAGGTGAACTTGAGCTGGAAGATTAATTCCACACAAGAATCTGGAATTCATGTGGTATTTTTAGCTAGAGATGGTAATAAGAGATTTAAATTGCTCTCAGATGAAGCTATGTTATACTGCCTACGTGTTGGAGGCTTTTCACAAGTACAACTTTTTCATAAATGAATTAATTTTGAACGAGTGTGGCATATAATAAATCCCTAATTTACCCAGATCGGCACTGATGTGATCATGGAGAGTCTGTTTCCACAGTATTTTAGGCTGTTTTTTATTTTTTTTCATTTGTTACTTGGTGCTGGATAAACAGATTTTTCAGAAATTTCCACCTGTTTTCTACAGAGCATCCTGTTTTCTACAGAGCGCCATTATTACACTCAGGCTATCAAACACTGCTAAACAAAAGAAACCCCCAAATTATCCCTCCAAGTATTTAAAAACTGATGTGAATATTTGACATCTAATTTTACTATCTAATAGAAAGAGAAAAAGAGGAAGATAATAGCTGGAGAGCCTCCGTGAGATAGAAAACTTCTTATTTTCCTCATAACTGTCCGGGAGTTGGACCTGAATAAGCGATGAGAAAATCCTTGTTAGAAGAGTTTATGTTGAGGTAGATAAACACGGTAAAGTAACAGAAAGTGAAGTTGGAAACAAGAGGAAGAGCCGCGGGTTTTAGAAGTCTGCGGTTGATTCCGGGCTTGGGGTTGTCCTGGAGAGGTGGAGTGAAACCCAGTCCTTGCCAACAGGAACACCAGCCTCCGAGGCCGGTCTCAGTTAGGCCTCAGGTCCCATCTGGACCACTGAAGTGCAGGGGCTCATCACCCACCATACCGCCACAGCAGGCCCCTGCCAGAGACTGTATCTCTGAAAACAGAGCTGCTCAAGTCTATCCAAAGGCTGGCTGAAGAATGTGATACATAAAAGAATTTGTTTGAAGGACGCAGAATCCACAATTTCTCTGCACTCTCTGGATTTTTAGTCTTGGATCAAGTTGGGTCATCACAAAGCTATTCATTCAGGCATAATTTCTTGGCACCATCAAGCACTGATTTGATCAAGTGACATTTTGTCATCATGTCCTTGGTGGTTATCAAGAGACACTATGAGATAGAGAATCATCAAATCTAGTTCTGTGTTTGTGATAGGGATGTAATTGACCACATTGTCTCCTAAATTTCTATTTTTTTTCCTCATCTCTGGGCTCTTATTTCTTCTAACTTGATATGTAATTATCTCACTTAATTTCTAAAACAACCTATTACCATGAATACAAGTAGTCCCATATAAAAAATGAAAAACATGAGAATTAAAGGGATTAAGTGATTCATCCAAGATCAGTTGCAGAGCTGGTATGCAAACCAAAATTCATGCTAATCTACTACACTATCTGAAAAACTAGCATCTTTCTGCTTCATGGAAAATGAGAACTGGGTAATCACTTACTGACTCCTTTTTCCGTTGACTACCAGAAAATTTAGAGTAAAGGTTATTCGACCACAGCACTATTTTGGAACTTGTGGTCTATGTTGCAGTTTCTATTTTAATTTATATTTTGCATGGTCCTGATATATTTTCATTTACATTTTATCGTTTTACTTTACATCTTCTATAAATGAACTCTTTCCCTTTCTCTTGCTCTCCCCTTCTGCCCCCACCCCCATATCTAGCCCAATACATAACAAAGATGCAATAACTCTTGATTGCCTGATCATTTATTACTATGGTCCAGTATTAACATCTTCAGTGACCACCACTTTATTTGGAAAGTAAATATACACTATTTTTGCATTGATGGTTTTTTTTTTTTTTTTAGTCCCTGCAATCTCACCTTTAATATGAAAAAAAAAATCCACAAAAAAAACACCAAAACTGTTTTTTTGAACCTACTACCAACTATATAAAATATTTGGAAATGATGACCATCTCTGAGAAGAGTCTGCTTATTGTCTACCTAATAGCTATTCTTCCTGTCACCCTAATAGAATCATGGTCTCATTCTATGTAACAATATACCCAGCTAAAAATATTCACCTTCTTAGATTCATTTGAAGGTGACCAAGTGATCAAATTCTGGCCATTCATTCAATAAATGAATGAGATATAAATAGATATTGCTGAATGGGCCTTTTGAGAAATATCTGAATAATGGACAGACTTATTTGGCATCCTTTTTCAATTCTTTGCCTTGATGTTCAATTCCTTCCTCCTTCTTGGAACACAGAAGCCAGGAGGTGCAGCAGCCATCTTGTAACCATGAAGAAACAAGCATGACAATCACCATACAAACTAATCTACAAGCTCATGAGGATGGCTAATGTAGAAAGAGATAGATCTCCAATTGCATCTCTGTGCCATTATATCAGACCTGGACCGCTTATTACATAAAATAAATAAGCCTCTTCACTTTTTTAGGCCACTGCATTTATGTTTTCTGTTGCTCTCTGCCAAATGCATTTCTCATTGATACAGGCCTTTCCCTTTTTAATTTTTTGATGATTTTATTAATTTTAAAAAATGGTCCCAGGTATTATTATCCTCCGAGAAAATCAAGAGCAGTCATGATGAACAGAGATCCAGGTCTCACGCTATTCCTTTTGATTCTGCAGGACATAACACTGCAGTAGCAACACCATTTGCTTAAAAAAAAAAGAGAAAAATCCTATGTCTATGATCAAAATATGTCACCAGGAAGGTTCTCATAAAGTATGACTGCTTTCTTTCTTCAAGCGCTTTAACTTTAAAAAAAACTTCATTTAACAGATGCTCTCTTTTCTGGGTAGTTTATGAAACATGTATGGTTGGAAGTCAAAGGGAGCTGACTAAGGAGATCTGTTTGTTATGAACATCCGTCAAGTGTAACCCACTGCAATGTTTTCAATCTGCTACGGTAAAGACTCCCTTCTGAAGGTATGCAAGGTTTACTTTTAAAAACACACACACAGACACACACACACACAACACTAATTTGCTCAGAAATACATCTAAAGACTCCTTCAACACACATGTGCCCTCTCCCAACTTTACTGTAGGCGTAGTTAGTATACGTCTGTATACTTTGCACTTGGATGATTATGTGGTCAATAAACAATTTTTGACCTAGTTCTGTGTGTTGTTCTTAAGGCCAAACTCTGTTCTCCAACCTATCATGGGAAGTGAGCTCGTCCGGAGGATCACAACATTGAAGACTGGAAATGCAATTTTATTTTTTTTAGGAATTTACAAACAATTCCTGTGAAAGTTCAGAGGAATACTACGTGGTAAGTTTTGACGTAAATCATTCAGAGCTGGGACATGGAAATGATTCCCTTCTCCCTCCACCGGTCAATAAGTTCACAAACAACTGGCACCTTGGAAATCTTTGGAGAAAATTCGCTATAAACTCCCCTCCTC
>NW_011888805.1:770595-772396 GCF_000151845.1 Pteropus vampyrus
GTGTCCTCATCTGTTGAAAAAGCCTGGGCCCGTTTTTCCCCCATGAGTGGTAAAACGGCGCCTTGAACATCTGCGCCCTCAGACATGCCCCGTCCTTCCTGCTCACAACACACGTCTTTTCTTCACAGACGCTCTGGCCTTTCTTCAGGGGCCAAGTTAGCAGGACACAAATCAATCTCTCTTTCTCTCTCCTACACACAGAGAGCTCGAGTTCACAGAAATACATTTTTAAAGTCACGTTTAGTACGTAAGAAACCAAGAAATGAAGGCATGACACGTCAACGTAGTTTGCATGGCTAATTCCAAAAAACTGCAGTAAAAGCTTTGAGTAAATGCAAAGCATCTGTTTCTGTAGGAGAAATTCGACGTTAGCATGAATCTAAGAAAAATCGAGATTTAAGAAATTTTTAAAAAATGCCCCATAGTAATAAAGCCTGCCAAAAAGCCATGCCCGCTTCTTATTTAGACTCTCAAAAACACTTGTTACTCCTTCTTTCAGCCCAGCCCTGTGCACGAGTATGCAAATCCCCAGTTCATGCAGCCTCGCTGAAAGCCACGCACGCTTCTTCTTTCTGGGAGTGGAAAAAGTGCTGTTGGATTCGGGCCCGTTGCCCATAGGCCAAGCTCCCCTTCCGGAGGGGAGCCGTGAGTTACGGAGAAATAAATGTGTTCCCTGGAAGTCTGCCCCCGGCGTGCTGGCCAAGGGGAAATTCAGAATGTCTTCGCACACTAAGATACTGGATGGTTTCCCTTATGTTTGGGATTAAATTGGGGCCAAAGGTGTTGTGTTGCTTAGCTAAAATGCAGTGCATAGGAGGATGGCCAAATGGAGGAGCTGGTTTCTTCTTATATTAGGAATCGTGAAGCTGGCAAAACTGTTCTTTGGTGTCTCGCCCTCTACGTATCTTTCTATCCCTGCCTGAATTAATATTTACTACCTTCCTACTATGTGCCAAGGGATTCAGGGATGAAAGTGTTGACAGTCTCGTAGAAGATTCTGTGTGGAAAGGGCCATGATAGAGACCACTCCAAGGTGAGAGGGGTCATAAATGGGGACATCTAGCCCTGTTGTGGGAGTGCACAGCGTGGGGGAGAGGCTGGCAGAGAAGGGTTTATAGCAGGGGGCAGTAAACTTATATTGTAAAGGACTAAACTGGAAATATTAGGGGAAATATTTTAGGCCATAGAGGGCATATTTTATACGTCATGTTCTTCATATCACAGCCCTTTAAAGATGTAAAACCCATTCTCAGCCTGTAGGAGGTACATCAGGCTGATTTGGCCCTTGGGCCAGTGTGTTGACCCATCATCTGGAGGAAATAATACCTGTACTGAGTTCTTACAGATAAGACATAAAACTAACTACTGTTCAATAAGCACTGATATGTCAGGTCCTGGAACAGTTGCTCTCTAAAGTTCATTTCATTTAATCATCATGATACCATTAGAGGGTTCTATTATTATCACTATTGTCCACCAGCAAGAAAACAGTGACATTAAATCACTTGTTCAAAGTCACAGCCCCGGAGTTCAGCTAAGATTGGAACCCAGGGTCTATCCAACTTGAAAATAGCCAAGTATAGGCCAAGTAGAGTTGTCTAGGTCGTACCCTGGACAAAGGCACCCAAAGAAGAGGTGTGAAGGGCTGAAATCTAGCCTGAGGCCAAGCCATGAGCTTGGGTAAGGAGCTGCATCCAGCCCAAGGAAGGGGAAGAGAGTGCATGTTTCTTTGCACAGAGGTACCACCTATTTACCAAGCTGTGTTGGTGAGGCTGCGTTGGTGAGGGGTTGGGAGGGTGTC
>NW_011888805.1:772446-776875 GCF_000151845.1 Pteropus vampyrus
GTTCTTCATATCACAGCCCTTTAAAGATGTAAAACCCATTCTCAGCCTGTAGGAGGTACATCAGGCTGATTTGGCCCTTGGGCCAGTGTGTTGACCCATCATCTGGAGGAAATAATACCTGTACTGAGTTCTTACAGATAAGACATAAAACTAACTACTGTTCAATAAGCACTGATATGTCAGGTCCTGGAACAGTTGCTCTCTAAAGTTCATTTCATTTAATCATCACGATACCATTAGAGGGTTCTATTATTATCACTATTGTCCACCAGCAAGAAAACAGTGACATTAAATCACTTGTTCAAAGTCACAGCCCCGGAGTTCAGCTAAGATTGGAACCCAGGGTCTATCCAACTTGAAAATAGCCAAGTATAGGCCAAGTAGAGTTGTCTAGGTCGTACCCTGGACAAAGGCACCCAAAGAAGAGGTGTGAAGGGCTGAAATCTAGCCTGAGGCCAAGCCATGAGCTTGGGTAAGGAGCTGCATCCAGCCCAAGGAAGGGGAAGAGAGTGCATGTTTCTTTGCACAGAGGTACCACCTATTTACCAAGCTGTGTTGGTGAGGCTGCGTTGGTGAGGGGTTGGGAGGGTGTCTGTTTCTAACTCATTCAAAGACTATCATCCTTAGAACTAAAACTAGGAATAGCTAGGAGGGGATGGTAGGTTTTTGCCTAGATCTCTGAAATACAGAGCATGCCAACCCTTTAAATAATGGTTTAAAAAACAGTAAGATGCCATTTCATACCCACTAAAATGGCTAGAATTAATAAGGTGGACTATAATGAGTATTGACAAGGACGTGAATTAACTGGAGTAACCTCATATGTTGTTGGTGGAATATAAAATGGTGCAGCCACTTTGGAAAACGGTTTGGCCATTTTTCAGAAAGTTAAACAGAGAGTTGCTATATGACTCTGAAATTCCACTCCTAAGTATGTACCCATGCTATTCCCCACCAAATCTTAGGCATGGATGTTCATAGCAGCATTATTTCTGATAGCCAAAATGTGGAAACAACTCCAAAATTCATTACATGATGATTTGATAAGCAAAATGTGGGATATCCACATAATACAGTTGAATAGTATTCTGCTGTATGAAGGAACTAAATACTTACGACATGCTACCACATATGCTAAGTAAAAGAAGCCAGATACAAATGGCCACATATTGTATGATTCTATTTATATGACACGTCCAGAATAGGAAAACCATAGAAACAGAAAATAGAATAGTGGCCGCCAGAGGCTGGGGAGAGAGGGGGGAAGTGGGGAGTGACTGTCAAGAAATATAGCTTCTTTTGGGGGTGATGAATGTTCCAAAATTCTATAGTGGTGACGATTGTATAATTTCGTGAGCATACTAGAAATTACCGAACTACATACTTGAAAAGGGAGAGTTGCATGGTATATGAATTACATCTCACCTTTAAAAAATTGTGTACATTTATTTCTCTACCCCAACAAGAGGCTTTCCCGCTCTCTCTTAGCCACTCCTCTTTTATATCTTCGCTAACCTGAGGTTGTGTTTTCTGTTTGGGGTCCAAGTTACCAGCTCCAGCTCGGCTAATGCTGGGTACGGAAGGAGGGGAAATGGTGCCAGGCCATGCCTGGGTTGAGGTGGCAGCCAGTGCTAAGAAACATAATTAATCCCACATGGCTGCAGCAGAGAGTAGAGAAATGGGGCTTGGGTGGGGGCCCTGGGGACAGGTTCCAGACCATGGGGGTGGCACTCCATGACTGAGCTGGATGCTGGACATCCTTCATCCCCTTCTGTGCTTCCACCACCCACGACGCTGCTTCAGGCCCCTCCTGCTCAGGCAGCTTCTCATCCAGGAGTCCACGCAGGAGGGCTGAAGGCTCGAGGGGTCCCTCTTCCCAGGGGCATGTGTGTCTGTGTGTGTCTGTTCCAAAAGTGGACCAGAGAGAGAATAATGCTTAACTCTAATAGAATACCCTGTCCGTGGGGAAGTGCCAGGCACTGAAGAGCCCTGGAGAGGGAGAAATTTTGCTGGCTTCCCCTAGACACACCATAAAGGTCGAATACTTTTTCACAACAGACCCACAAAACACTGTCTGTCCTATATGACTATAAAAGCACTAGGAAAAGCAAGTTGTGACTGGTACTGGATCCAATGTTCACGTCTTCTCCAGCTCTTGGAGAGTTTTCTGTTTATCTATGTATTAGTGTCACGATCACCGGTACAGAGCTGGGCACTGAGTTATTTCGACCCCTTAATCTACATGTATTTAATCTTCGGGCTCCCAGAGGCAGTATCCTTGTCTTCACAGATCTTTTTCCCCACAGGGAGGGAATGATGCCCAGCCCAGGGTTCCTCATTCTGCCTGCTGGTTGCCACGAGCAATTGATCATTAACTGATGTTATTTAAACCTTCTTTCATAGAAATAATTAATAGACTCATCTTGTGTACGATCAAGAAAACGCCTCTGAGACTACTGCAAGGAATTGCATCTAATTAATTCTCATGCCATCTATTTTAGGTGCCAGCGGCACCTAATGAGGAAAGCCTACAGAGTGGTATGTAACACCTACCCTGGGTGGGATCACCGGGCGGCTGTTTGTCCATTTGACACACCCTATAGGAATCCGGCCAAGGAACAAATGGAGATTTGAGAAAAATAAGGTCTCCAGTCATTGCCTCTTAAAGAATCTTAGTCTTGTTTTGTTTTGTTTTGTTTTGTTTTGTTTTGTTTAAGAGCAGGCAAGAAATCACAGCGTGTTATTAAAAAACAAAATCAAGATGACAGAAAACCTCCACAGGGTGAAAAGTGGGAGCTGGGGGTGGGAGGCAGCCCAGATCCTCGGTGCTCCTGGGTCTTCATCCTGAGGGGAGTCAGAAGAAATTGAAGCGGGAGTGGCGGGCGAGGGGGGGTGGTAGGGGTTTGGGGGGCAGGGTCTGGAGCACACTGGGGCCTAGAGAAACCAAGTGTGGAGAACAGATTGCAGGGGCAGAAAGCTGGAGCCCAGGAGATCTGTAAGATCTCTCTCAAAGCGTAACAGCAATTGGGAACAAAAGGATCACAGTACTAATGTGTCCTCTAAAGATCGATATATAGCACAAAGCCCTAAAAACGAAACAAAGACAATTATATACTTAAGCACTCAATATTGGTCTCTCTTATATGTATGAGATAAAGCTCCCCGAGGAGATTCCAAGGTGATGTGTGAGGAGGTCAAGGGCTGTTGGAGGGGCCTCGAGGGTCTTTTTGCGGGGAGGGCGGGGGGCGAGGCCTGGGTTGCCGTTCACTGAATGAGTGGCAGGTGGCAGGACTGTGCTGTGCATCTAGGGGCCCAACCTCACTCCTCACACCAGCTCTATGAGGTGGGAGCTACTGCCACCCTCAATTTATGGGTGAAGAAAACTTGGAGAGGTTAATAACTCGCCAGATTCACGCTACTGGTAAATGCAGAGCTGCTCTTTAAAATTATGGCTGCCTGACTGCAGACCTCAAACTCAACATAAGCCATTTAATAGATCACAGTGTTGGGAACACCCTAGAATATCTAAAAGGCTTAACTGGACACCAAAGCCATAAAGACTGAAATACATTTCGAAAATGATGACCAGAGATTACTTGCTTCATCAATGATGATGAAATGTTTAGAAGAAAAACACCAAGGAAAAAATTGGCACTGAGTAACTGTCTTCAGAAGACAAAGTATTTTGAAAACAGATGGGTTCTGCATTTTACCATAACCACCAAGGCACTTCGAGGACAACATTTTGAGCCTTATTTTTTCGCTGTATAGAAAAACCTTAGGCCGACCTCTTCCCTACTAAACTGGGAACTCGCCATGGTAACAGAAGCAGGCATTCACTGTCACGTATCTGCAGCTCCGGCCACCAGAAATGGCCTTAACATACACACCTTTCAGAAAGCATGGTCTGAAGAGGGACAGGGGCTCCCCCAGCTCCGGAGGTGACTCCGACATTTCCCTTTGCTGCCTGGAGCAGGCCTGGGGCAGCAGGAACTACTTCAGGGGTTTGGGGGTGAACCATTTGGCGACAGCCGTGTTGGAAGATGCCAGCCACAGTGAAGAGGCGATGGGGCCCAGGAAGACTTTGTTGCAGAGGAGATGGGGGCGCCCCCTGGTGGTGAGGGATGCTAGGAGAAGAAACATCTCGCCTGGGTGAGCGGGAGACATCTGTTATGTAGAGGGTATTTGTAATTTGGAGACTGTGTATTAAGAAGGGTCAACTTCATTTTTCTGGAAGAGATCAGAGTGGTTTGCAGGGATCACAGGCTTACTGCAATGTCCATGCAAAAATGATGCTATGACCCCAAAGGAACCAAAAGTTAGTATAAATAAGTATCTTTCCTTTATTCATGCTTTATAATGGTATTTATTTACACATATGCTAGTTTATTTCAGAAAGGACATAAGGTAGCTCATAAAGATATCTTCC
>NW_011888805.1:778060-798930 GCF_000151845.1 Pteropus vampyrus
AGGCAAGAAATCACAGCGTGTTATTAAAAAACAAAATCAAGATGACAGAAAACCTCCACAGGGTGAAAAGTGGGAGCTGGGGGTGGGAGGCAGCCCAGATCCTCGGTGCTCCTGGGTCTTCATCCTGAGGGGAGTCAGAAGAAATTGAAGCGGGAGTGGCGGGCGAGGGGGGGTGGTAGGGGTTTGGGGGGCAGGGTCTGGAGCACACTGGGGCCTAGAGAAACCAAGTGTGGAGAACAGATTGCAGGGGCAGAAAGCTGGAGCCCAGGAGATCTGTAAGATCTCTCTCAAAGCGTAACAGCCATTGGGAACAAAAGGATCACAGTACTAATGTGTCCTCTAAAGATCGATATATAGCACAAAGCCCTAAAAACGAAACAAAGACAATTATATACTTAAGCACTCAATATTGGTCTCTCTTATATGTATGAGATAAAGCTCCCCGAGGAGATTCCAAGGTGATGTGTGAGGAGGTCAAGGGCTGTTGGAGGGGCCTCGAGGGTCTTTTTGCGGGGAGGGCGGGGGGCGAGGCCTGGGTTGCCGTTCACTGAATGAGTGGCAGGTGGCAGGACTGTGCTGTGCATCTAGGGGCCCAACCTCACTCCTCACACCAGCTCTATGAGGTGGGAGCTACTGCCACCCTCAATTTATGGGTGAAGAAAACTTGGAGAGGTTAATAACTCGCCAGATTCACGCTACTGGTAAATGCAGAGCTGCTCTTTAAAATTATGGCTGCCTGACTGCAGACCTCAAACTCAACATAAGCCATTTAATAGATCACAGTGTTGGGAACACCCTAGAATATCTAAAAGGCTTAACTGGACACCAAAGCCATAAAGACTGAAATACATTTCGAAAATGATGACCAGAGATTACTTGCTTCATCAATGATGATGAAATGTTTAGAAGAAAAACACCAAGGAAAAAATTGGCACTGAGTAACTGTCTTCAGAAGACAAAGTATTTTGAAAACAGATGGGTTCTGCATTTTACCATAACCACCAAGGCACTTCGAGGACAACATTTTGAGCCTTATTTTTTCGCTGTATAGAAAAACCTTAGGCCGACCTCTTCCCTACTAAACTGGGAACTCGCCATGGTAACAGAAGCAGGCATTCACTGTCACGTATCTGCAGCTCCGGCCACCAGAAATGGCCTTAACATACACACCTTTCAGAAAGCATGGTCTGAAGAGGGACAGGGGCTCCCCCAGCTCCGGAGGTGACTCCGACATTTCCCTTTGCTGCCTGGAGCAGGCCTGGGGCAGCAGGAACTACTTCAGGGGTTTGGGGGTGAACCATTTGGCGACAGCCGTGTTGGAAGATGCCAGCCACAGTGAAGAGGCGATGGGGCCCAGGAAGACTTTGTTGCAGAGGAGATGGGGGCGCCCCCTGGTGGTGAGGGATGCTAGGAGAAGAAACATCTCGCCTGGGTGAGCGGGAGACATCTGTTATGTAGAGGGTATTTGTAATTTGGAGACTGTGTATTAAGAAGGGTCAACTTCATTTTTCTGGAAGAGATCAGAGTGGTTTGCAGGGATCACAGGCTTACTGCAATGTCCATGCAAAAATGATGCTATGACCCCAAAGGAACCAAAAGTTAGTATAAATAAGTATCTTTCCTTTATTCATGCTTTATAATGGTATTTATTTACACATATGCTAGTTTATTTCAGAAAGGACATAAGGTAGCTCATAAAGATATCTTCCGTAGAGCAAAGGAAGCACAATTTTAAATTAGGACTAATTATTTTTAAATTAGTAAGAAAAATAAATTAAGGGAAAAAGCACAAGGCTTGGGATCTAACATGGTGCTAGGAGTTAGAGCGAAAGCGCACACCATAAAGAGATTATTGATGTATTTCTGCTGTTCTATTAGATATGGCAGAAGCCATCTGTCTAAGTCTAATCATAAAATATAGTTAGGAAATGTGAGCTCAATCACACACATTTCCTGTGATATTTTAATCACCATATGAAAGCAAGTAAGAATAATTAGAAAGAGAGAATTTTGTTTGACAAAGAAAAATCTGAAGAAGATAGCCCTATAAAATTTATATCAAAAGCACCGTGCAGGTCAATTTTTAAGCAGCAGACAAATTCAGGTGCCGGCTGATTAAAAACTACTGGAGAATGGAGGAATCATTAGGTGCTATATTAAATCGAATGGCTATTTAATAGCTAAAAGTAGCAGAGAAAGGTTGGGAAAATCCTATTCGTTTTGATAATATATGCAGGACAGGATAAAAAGTGTTCCTTTTCCAAGCACACTCTCAAAGAATACAAGTCTTTATAAGCTTCTTATAAAGTATCTTAAAACTCACTTAAGGGCATTTAATGAAGATTCTGAATGGAACACCAAAGTTCAGTTAATTCGGGAGAAGTTCCAGGTTCGTATCCAATTTATAAAGCAATGGTTTTTGTTTCCTTCCTTCTTACAGATTATTTTGCAAACACTAAAGCCCTTTTGGAATTTTAACTGCGTGAGGATTCAGGTTCCATTCTCCTGGACACAGGGCCTCAGTCGCAAGGGTGCACCCTCTGGTGGGTGGGCCATGTGGCTTGCAGTCACCAGGGAGCCACAGTTATCTATGTGCAGCCTGGGCACCGGTTATCAGAAAGATCGAGAAATGCTGCAGAAGCACATTTCTCAAAGTTAGTTCCACATTCGACCTGCTTTAGAATCACTGTGGGCACATATTAAAAATCCAGATTCGCAAGCTCTACCCTGTCAGCTGCCGAATCAGGTTCTCTCGGATGGAACCTGAAAATCTGTATTTCTTACAAGCTCCCAGATCATTGTTAGGTCCACGAAGCCCAAGCATCCCTGCTATGGGATACCATGGGGCAAGGACTGGCTGTTTATAGTAGTCAGAGTTTCAGTATGTGAGTTCAACTTTATTGAGTTCGGGTCTATGATAATAAATAGTGAATTTCATTCTTTAAATTTCATTAAGGGCCTGCTATATGCAAGACCCTATGCACTAAGCATGGGGGTAAAATGCAGACATTAAGGTGTACAAGGCGGGCCCAGCTCTCAAAGGAGTGTGCACAAGTAGATAAAGGAGAGAGATACAGATTCTCCAGAAAACTGAGCAAGGGGCTGGGGCAGAAGAGCAGGTGGGGGCTGCTGCCCTGGAGTTCTAAGCAGTCCTTCCTCCCCTAGACAGTGCTTGAACTGGAAGCCAAGAGGGTGACAGATGCTGCCTCTGAGCCTTGCTAGGACCGGTCTCCTCCTCCTACCTCTTTCCAATCTCTTTGACTCTTCACACACTGCACCTGAGGCTGGACCACGTGATCAGATCAGAGGAGCAGAAGCATATTTCTGAGGACATCACGGGAGATTGGAAGCAGGGCGGAGGAGGGACTGTGCAACTTGATGAGCAAGGCAGGCAGAAATTTCCTCTGCTCTAGTTCATATTTTCTGCCAAGGTTGTGTCCTGCTAAGTAGCTAAAGTAGAATTACTTATCAGTAGATTTCAGTGTAAATCATAGGCCAAATACAAATCATAACATTGTACACAAAATTTGAGATCTGCCAAATCTAGAAAGTGGTGTTCTCAAGAGCAGGGTGCCTGGTGTACGTAGGTGGGGTCAGGCTTGGGGAGGGCCTCTGTGTCTCCTGGCAGGTGTATGATTGTCAAGACCACTCGGATGTGGAGGAAATAAAGAAGTAGGGGGAGGGGCAAGGGAGGAGAGGGGACACGAGTTCTAGGATCTACAATCTCCTGTAAAATTTCCTGGGCTAAGAGCTGCCAGAGTGAGTGCCCCGCTCTTAGTATGGATGATGGGGCATCCAGGACCCAGAACTGAGTCTATATTCAACTGTGAAATCCAGACAATCTCTCCTCCCTGTTTCAACTATTTATGATGAAGCAGAACTGTACCAACACCTCATCTCCCCACTCTTGCTTCCTCTAACAATTCACAGAAAATACGCAAGGAGAGTATGTGTTACGATTGATCTATAACAATATAGCATGGTTCCAGGGTTCACATCCCAGCTTTACTCTTTAACTGTGGTGTGACTTTAGGCAAGTTACTTAACCTCTCTGTGCCTCAGTTTCTCCATCTGTAAAATAGTAGCAATTTCATGGGCTGTGAGGTTTAAATATAAACCATGCCAAAGAGTGTGGGGCACACAGTAAGCACCCAATACAATTTAGTTATTATTCTTTCTCTTTCTAAAATTTCTACCAAAACAAAAACTAAACAGCTGAACACATCATTTACTTTGAAAATATAAGTGCATCAAAGTTTGTTTCAGTGGAACGAAAGGCACATGTGGTTAGAGAAGTGACCGTCTGTTGGATACAGTCCCTAGAGAAGCTATTTGTTTTGTGTTCTGTTACAACAGTGGGTTTGTGTAATACCTACATCCCAACACCTGGTTTAAGCCCCCTTCTCCCCCGCACCTACCCTCCTGCACCAATCTCTGAAAAATCATCTTTCACTCCTCTGTATAGAGCGTAGAGAGATGAGGACTTCTTGGACTTTACAAAATGGATTTCACAGGAGCCATGACAGTAATGTCAACTTGTACATAAGGCGAACACCTTTAGAGTATAACTGGACCGCCCCAAATCACAGATACCAGCCCCCATCTGCAGGAGCTGATAAGCATAAGGATCCCACCTTGTAAGGTCCATACGAGCTGAACACCTCAGACAGATGATGATGCTCAAGCTGACCTGAGAGCATCACAGATGGGTGCCCTTGTGCTGAAGACTTCTGACTTGTGGTAGCCACTGGTTGGGGACCAACATGCAGTTCTCCGCGCCACCAGTCAACAGCTTGCTTGGGAGATGCTAGGGACTTTCTATCCTTCGCTCTGCCACGCGGGCTCTGTACTCCCCTCCCCTGTGTGTTGTGTGTTAACCTGCGTGGGTACCTGACTGGTTTATCTGAGAAGGGTCCGCTCCATAAACCTGGCATTGTGAAAAGACACAGATGCGTTCAGGAGTGTTACCTGGGTAGTCGCAGCCCTCTTCCCGTCAAATCAGACATGTCCTTCCTTTCCGTGGACAAACCTAACTTCAGTGTCCATTTCAGATTGGCTTTCTTGGATACAAGTACTTAAAAATTTAGTCCAACAACAAAAACTTATCAAATGCTGGCAGTATGTTAGCTAAGAATTTCTTTTAATTTTTATGCATGCTTCTATTTTTTTAATCTGGGTCAAATTTTTTTTTTTTCCTCAGATTTTGGTAATTATTTCGCCTAATAATGGCTGCACTAGGATACAATTCTGTAATATGTGTAATAGACATTTATCATTTGTGACTGCCCTAAATCTTTTGAATACCTTATCAATCTTTTGACAGCTTCCCATTCTGTGAATCCGGCCTTTTCAACTTTTCTTGCTTCCCTTGAAGCTGTGAGTAGCCTTGTAGAAACACTCAGAATTCCTTGGTTGGGGTTTTTAAAGTAGACTGACTCAGCTGAGAGGTAGTTTCTTTTTCTACCTCCTCGCCCTATCCATGTGATCAGCCTGGGAAGCAGATGTGATGGCTGGAGCATCAATGGCCATTTTAAACATGAGGTAATCTTAAGCATGGAAGCCATCCACAAAAAACAGTGGCTCCTTGATGACTATTGTGTAATTGGTATGATGGTCTAGAACTGCCTATCTTTGGACTTACATTTTAAAACAGAAAAATATATTTCTATCTTATATAGTCCACTTTTATTTTGTCTTTTTTATTATATGTAGCTCAATTTAATCTTATATATTTATTTATACGTAAAATTATATATTGTATATTTAACCCTTTATATCACATTTTACTGATCAAAGGTGGAATCAAGTTTTGATTCAGATTTCTGAACTCTCATACAAAAGATAAGATCGTATTTAACAGTACTGAAAAAAATAGAAAGACATTATGTATCTCTTAATGTGATGCAGTGGGAAGCATTCAGCACCAGCTATGACATATTTTATTAAAACACTGAATCAGAATCTGAATAAGCCTCTTCATCTAACTATGAATTTATAGGAAATACAGAAAGCAGAGTAACATGTTCTGTAATACCCCAGGGATGCAGTCATCAAAATCCAGAATGTGGTGAACTCTAACAGGAGAAATGGTCCAGTTTCTTCAAAAATAAATTGCAAGGGACAGGAGAGGGATGGGCAGAGAAGGAAAAAGAATTTACAGATTAAAAGAGATTTGGGACACATCAACAAATGCAATGTGTATAAACTGCTTTGGATACTGAAAATATTTTGAGGCAATCAGGGATATACAAACACTATGCAAATTTCTGATGACATTAAGGTGTTACTGTTAATTTTTAAAGTTGTAATAATGGTAATGCAAGTCTCTTTTTTAACAGTTCTTATGTACATGTTTATAAACACATACTGATATATTTATAGATGAAATGACATGATATCTGAGATTTGATTCAATATAACCCAAGGATGGAGCAAGGGGATTTGAGAATATAAATAAGATAAAACAGACCCTCTGTCTTAGTAAGTTTGGGCTGCTGTAAGACAAATACTGTAGACTGAGTGGCTTAAACAACAGAAACTTATTTCTCCCAGTCCTACAGGCTGTAAAGTCCAAGATTAAGGTGCTGGCTGATTGTGTTCCTGGTGAAAGCTTTCTCGAGGCCTTCTTGCTATATCCTCACATGGTGGAGAGAGAAATCATCTCTCTTGTATCTCTTCATATCAAGGCACTGACCCCATTTGTGAGGGCCCCACCCTCATGATCTCATTCCTTCCCAAAGGCCCCACCTCCAATACCATGACACTGGGGATCAGGGCTTCAACTTATAAAGTTTGAGGCAACACAAACATTCAATCTATAGCTTCATGCGTTGGTAACTGGTGCAGCTGTTCTGACCCACCTGTTGGAAGGGGTGCTTGAAGGATGCCTTTATTCTAGATTCACTGCAATTGTAGGCTATAGCATGACTTTCCACAACTCTATAAAACATTGCATTTACATGAGCAAGCAGTTTCTGTAGTTGCACAATGTTATAACAACCTAAAATCTTCTGAGAAGATGGGGTGACCTAAGAAACCAACTGGAAGGATTAGATATATTTATGCTAATTTATCAAAAGATAATTTCTTTCGCATATGTTTAAAATTTTCCATAATTTAAAAAATATTTAAAGATAATATTTAACAAAACTCCTATTTTATTTAGTAGACTCAATAATTTTTCTTTGTGAGATAGAACATTTTTCTTTTAATATACAGATTTTTCTGTATAGAATTAATAATTAATAGAACCAGAAGCTTATTTGAACTGGCAAGGGAAAGCCAAAGCATTGGAAACAAGATCTCTTGTTAAAGAATCAAAATCTCAGGAAATGTATAAACTACTAACTGTTATGTCTTTCTCCTAAAATTCCTGGTTATGATGTGTCCAGAACTTTGAGACATTCATCATCATTGGCAATGAAATTGTCTTTTGATAAGTTAATATAATTTATCTCATCCTCTAGTTGGTTTTTGGGGTCATCTCTATCTTCACTGAAGATTTTAGGTCATTATAAGGTTGTGCAATAGCAGAAATTGCTTGCTCATGTAAATGCAATGTTTTATAGAATTGTGGAAGGTCGTCTTATAGCCTGTAGGTGTAGTGAATCTTGAATAAAGGCATTCTTCAAGCAACTCTTCTAACAGGCGGGTCAAAACATCAGAACTAGTTCAGAATGGACATCTGCAGAAGTGCTGCTCTGGCTATAGCAGAGAATTTACAGATTATCCTCTTAAACCATCAGTTTCCAGTTGGGCAACTTCTTTAATGATTGGCAAACTAAGGGGCCCATTAAAGACACTGGCATTAGTCAAGTCCTTATTGGCTTTACTAATTCAGTAAGAAATTTCTACACAAAGCTATTTGAGACTTCTAAGGTTCTCCAAAACTTCGCTGTGTAAAGGGAGAACCATGCACCAATAGCAGTTATGTAACCTGAGAACATATCAGAAAATGCAGAATCTTGGGCCCTACACCAGACCTACTGCATTTTAACACGATTCCCATTGATTCGTATGCATAACCCAACTTTTAAATAACAATCTAAATGCTCTATATTAATGTGCAGTGAATAGTTGAGTGTGAAATGATCACCAAGCTAGCATTCTGTAACAGAATTAAATACTTTCTGCAAAGAAGTTTTTTTTTTTTTTTTTAAGTGCTATCTTCTGTGTTTATCAGAGGGTGATTCATTGCAAGATAAAAATAAAACACAAATGCTCAGGGATAATCTACCACACCTGATAACTGTTTATCTTCCTTTCTTGCCAAACAATCTATAAACAGGCTCTGACTGGCCAGAGAGAAATTTTTCCAATTGCTTGTTTCTCCCTGTGGATAAATTATGGAAGCCATTACGAGCAAAGCCAATGCAGATAAGAATCGCTTCTCCTTGATCCTTGTGTTCTCTTAAATTATATGCTATAGGGTTCGAGTTATTGATTAAAAACAAGAAGGCCTGAAATCCCCCAGTTTAATGAACCATAGTTCAGGACCGATGTGTGATGTCAGCTCACTCGCCCTTTGTCCTTCTCTTCTGTCAGGATTCTATATTGTTATATGTCCTCTGATAAGCAGTCTTGAGATGAAAAGAAACGATGTATGAATTGAAACTTTCATTCAAATATTTTTCAGTGAATTATGTGAATTTAGGAAATGCATATAAGGGGCCACAGAAAGGATACATTGATGAGTCATTTGAATCTATTTTTAAATTAGAATCTCTTTGCTACCAAAAAGGATTTGAGGCAATTTGCCAGTCTAATCTACACCCCTCACCTGAAAAGCAACACTCAATAAAAAAAAGAATCAATTAAATAAAAGCACTAAAAAAAACCAACAACAATACAACAACTAAAACAAGAACAAGGTAAGTAAAATAGGAAAGGAGACAATAGAGAAAAAGAAGATATTTTCAGTTTCGTACCTGATTATTTTTTCTGATTTATTTTTGTTTCTCTTTAAGCTTCTAAGGTTTCAATTGTGACTTCCTAGGAAAGCTATTTGTTTTGAAAGCCAAATGTTTCTATGACCAAGTGATTAAGACAAGAGCAATTTGGAATTCTAAAAAGCAAAGCCTGAAGGAAGAAGACATCAAGTTTATCAACAAAATCAGATTGGCAAAGAATAAAGGAAGAGCTAGTTGCTTCCCCAAAAGAGAGAAGGGTTCAGTGGCTGATGGGATGAGCATGAAGAGGGCTGAGACTAGATCCTAGAAGCTGCTTGGGTCCCTAGGAAATGGTTTAGCTCTCCACACCCTTGGGATACCGGGTTCGAGGAGGCCTCAGGTTAATAGAAATCCCAGAACATTTGCTGGGAATCCCAGGGCATAAGGGGTGGGCACCCCAGAGTGTGTCCTCTGAGGCTCTGACCGGAGCTTGAGCCTCAGGGTGTTGATGGCTGACGTGGACACTGGTCTTGAGGCAGTCACTAGGAGAGGTCTTCTGGGATTTTTCTGAAGCTGAGGGGCAGGACCTGGGCCCTGAGGTCTGGACAAGGAGGATGTAGTACATGCGGGCTTGTTGACCAGTGTCCCAGCTGTGGCCAGGGTCAGTGACTCGGAGAAAGAACAGAATAAAACCCAAGACTGGGTGGGCCTAGTGACCTGGGACGATCCCAGACAGAGGATAGCATCTGCACAAAGTAACACTGATCAAGTTCCCTGAGGCCACACAAAACTCCCAGGGAACTTGATCAGCCACAAGGAAAAGGGATGAAGGTAAATGAAAGGGGAGACCCCTGAGAAGTTGATTTAAACTAGAAGAAACTGAGATACCTTTCTACCATCGGTGGATTCCTGTGCTAGATTTATTTGTATTAGGGAAAAATCTATAATGTTACATTTTTGCACACCTAACCTCATACTGTTTACACACACACACATACACACATACACACGCATCCCTCAGTATCCATGGGGGATTGGTTCCAAGACCCCCCACAAATATCAAACCCATGGATGCTCAAGTCTCACACATAAAATGTCGTAGTATTTGCATCTAGCCTGTGCACATCCTCCTATGTATATTAAGTCATCTCTAGATTACTTATAATATCTAATACAAGCTAAATGCTATGTAAATAGTTACACTGCATTGTTTAGGGAAAGTGTGTACTTGTTCAGTACAGGCGCAACCATCTCAGGCCTAACTATGTAGTACACATCAGCGACAAGGCAACTTTTTTTTTTAAGAACATTTTTGATACTTGATTGGTTGAACCTGTAGATGCAAAACCCATGAATTTAAAGGCTCTACTCTATCTAGGATCGATCGATCGATCTATCTATCTATCTATCTATCTATTCATCCATTTACACACACATTTAAATTTACTAGAAAATGGAAATGAGATTAATGGCAGGAACGGGAGAGAAGGACCCATCTAACAGTTCTGAGTTAACTCATTTAACTTTCTTTAAGGTTGTTAGCCGGTGGCTGTGTCTTAAAGAATAGGTGGGCTACAGTGTGACAGAACAAGGAGACAGCATAAATTGTCCTTCACAGTGGAACAGAATTCTAGAGGAAGGAAAGGGAGACTAGGTAAGAGGGACCGTCAAAAAAGCTTTCAAGTTTACCTTAAGAGACTCAATCTATTTTGATTATGAAACTTATCTGTGTTTTCCCAATGCTATCAAACTAATTCTAGGCTCCATTTATAGGAAACAAGCTTCTAAGTCATTAAATAAACAGCAGGTAACACCCCTTCTTCCCAAATAAAGCAGAAGAGTGACCTATTGCTATTCTCCAGTAAGCTTCGCTTGTTCTTCCTATAATTGCATAAGACAATAGTTCTTAAAATATTACGCGCTATTTATCCTGTGAAAATAGAACTTGCCTTTTTAGTAATCCAACCCATCACATCTGCTATCATTTTTGATGGGGGAAAGTACTTGAGGAATTTCTATCTGGCAAAAGATTTATCTTCTTGCAGGTACTTCGACCATAGCAAAGTAATCACTTAGAAGGCAGGAGCACAGGCTGGCAATTTTCTAAGTGAAAATAGAAGTGGTCTGCCAGCACACTCCCCTCTGTTAACACACAGTCCCAAGTAGAGCTAAACAGTATTGCAGGAAAATGTAGATTCTGAGAGCTTCTGGGTTGCTAGGGACCTGCAGGCTCCACTGCCGAAACAAAACCAAACCACTGAAACTGTGTGCAGAGCTTGTTTGGGCACCTGAAATCAGAATATGAGTAGAGCCTTTTCAGACTGAGATGGAAAATGTCATATTTACATATACGTGGAAGAATATGAAATCATACACTAAAAAAAAATCAATCATCTATTTTTAGTGCCATTAGCACAATTATTAGGGAATCATTTAGTCTTCTGTGCCTTATCTCGTGACTTCTGAGAAACAGGGAGCACATTTCTCTCTATGCTGATGATGGAACTTTTGGAACTACGTGGTTGAGACCATTCAAGGCCAAAAGCATGTAAATGGTACTACTCATTTACATATTTTAAGATTCATTACAATCATAACTTTTTAAACTTAAAACAGCTGCATTTACTTTCCATTAAGTTTGATTTCTAACAAAATAAATTGAGAAGAAATTTCGCTAAAGTACACTTATTCTCAAAGAGACCATTACAAGATAAATATAATTTCCAATAAAATATGGAAACAATATATTCATATAATTAAAGACATTTTTATAAAAAGATAATTGAAAGCTTTTAGAATTGTGAAATATAGAGTACACAAAAGAGAATATATGAAAGCATATGTTTATAATCCTTATTTTGAATGAGTTATAGCTTTGAGCTGTAACTCAAACATTCAAGGATCATACAACCATAATATCAACTGTAAAGAATTAGAAGATTAGGAGTGAACTATTGAAAATATTTTTGATAAGGTTGAAGAATGAGGTCAATGTGAATTATGAAATAATCTTAATTCTTAGATACCCCAAAAAGGATGATTCAGCTTTTCCTCAGTAGCCTTTCTGTGATGCTGTAAAAATTTTTCTCTTCTTTTCAAACATTATATTACAAAACCATTTGGTGATTGAAATGAGAGAACTTTCATTTGCACTTTTTGAATTATTAAAAATATATGTATAACAATCATTCAAATTCCTCATGTTTACATAGAGTTAAAAAATGAATATTTATAATTAAAATATAAAATTATAAATCTGTGAATTTGTTTTACATACACTCAAAATATAAAACATTTAGGCATAAGTAAAACAATTAAATGTAATAAGTAAAATAGTAACTTTTTTTATTTTGGGTAGCAATGGTTGACTTTCTCAGACACCAAGATAAAAAAATATACCCTTGAAAGTCCAGGATGTTAAAATGAAATGATTCTCTGGGACACTTCAATAATGTACTAATTGGCTTTGAATACACAACAGTAACCAAGTAGTCCTTTACGTTCCTAATTGAATGAAACATTAATCTACAAAAGTATCTCAATATATCACTAATTAAAAATATATTATGTATACCTATTTAAAGTGGTCAGTAACAAAACACTTTTGCTAGGAAAAAAAAAACACTGGCTAAAACAAATTGATCTGGTTTAAATCAAATACTATAAAACATATACAACCAAACCTATTTAAAACATTTACCCTGTAAGGCCACGGCAGACAGCATAAATGGACACTTGTTAAAATGATATCTACAAATATTAGCAATTCAGATCAGGACCCAGTGAGATGCAACTCGTCAATTAGTGGCATTAGGGAATATGACTCAAGTAGAGCCATTGGTACTACGCCTGTGCTAAGCATTTTACATGTTTTTTTCCAATCCATCCTCTCAACACTATCAAATAGGGATGAGGAAACTATTATACAGATGAGAAAACTGAGGATAACAGACTTTCAGAAATCTGTCCCAAATCACATAGTAAGAGGCAGAGTCTTAATCTAAATGTAGGTTCACTGAGCCTTAGAAGCTGAGCGCTCATCGATTACACTATAATGGCAATCATGCTAAAGATATCTTTCCTCAGTGAAATGTTCTTTTTGCCCAAGGCAAGGGGGCTTCTGGTTTTGAAGTGGAAGGAAAAAAAGAGAGAGGCATGAGAATCAAAGTCAGGGAAAGAAGCGAGTCAGGCAAAGACCACCCCTTCCCAGGCCGGCTCTGATTCTCGAGGTTCTCCAGCATGAGGCAGAACTGCGGGGCACCACGGAGTCATGCTGGGTACAGCCTACGTGACTGACAAGCCGGTTCTGGGTACCCCTGACTGCCAGATGAAAGGATTCCTCTAAGTACCTACAATTAGTACACATTCATTAGGACAATGAAGATGTATAAAACATGTTCTGTGCCCTTGAAGAATTACAACACAGTTGGGGAGCTAAAAATATATACATACAGGTGACAGTACAGTGTATAATGAATGATATGACTACTAGTGTTATAGCATCATCAGTAACATCTGTAGTGCTTTATAGCTTTGCACACTGTGATCTCTCACCGGAGCTCAAGGCTACCTTCTTCTCTTGGGGGGGAGGAGTCTTTAAGGTCATGTATTCCTCAAGGACAAAATTAAGCCATGGTGGCAAAGAATGGTGCTCTCTAGGGGCAGTACTTAAAGGTTTTTAAAGCTGTTTTCCATTTGGCTCCCTCACTTGGCCTCTTCTTATTGTTGGCCTGTTTCACATTGTTCTTTTCTCTTATGTTCCATATAGCTAGTTCAATAAGTAAATGTCTTCAAATTTTCCCTTATTGGGGTGGTGGGGGCAGGGCAGGGGGGGAAGCCAAGAAGGACTCTGGCTATGGCAGCTGGGAAAAGCTATTGGGAGGGTCCATCTGGTTCAGCTCTGCTCTGGATCTCGGGGAAATAGCTATCATTCCCTTTCTGCTTCTTCTCACTGTCAGGGGTGATGAAAGCTCAAGATCAAGATGAGAGTGTGAGCCTGCAAGAGAGCTGTCAGGATGTTATTTAGCCTGCCCTTCACTAGGCTTTTTAGGCTTCAGAGGCAAAGGACCTTAAAGACTCCTCCCCCTCCAAGGCGAAGAAGGTAGCCTTGAGCTCCCATGAGAGATCACAGTGTGCAAAACTGTAAAGCACTACAAATGTTACTGATGATCTTATAATACTATCCTATAACAATAGTAGACACATCATTATACACTGTACTGTCACCTGTATGTATATATTTTAGCTCCCCAATTATGTTGTAATTCTTCAAGGGCACAGAACATGTTTTATACATCTTCGTTGTCCTAATGAATGTGTACTAATTGTAGGTACCTAGAGAATCTGGCAGTCAGGGGTACCCAGAACCGGCTTGTCAGTCACGTAGGCTGTACCCAGCATGACTCCGTGGTGCCCTGCAGCTCTGCCTCATGCTGGAGAACATCGAGAATCAGAGGCGGCCTGGGAAGGGGTGGTCTTTGGCCGACTCGCTTCTTTCCCTGACTTTGATTCTCATGCCTCTCTCATTTTTTCAAAGGAACTCTGTTAGTTCCATATAATTAAGCCAGCTCACCAGAGCAGCAGGCCACATGCGGTTCATCTGTGAGGTGTTCCTCAGAAACCTGGGCAGAGGGAGGCAACTCCCTCAGGACACGGAGCTTTGGGAAACAAGCCATCCCCATCTTTGCCAATCAATGACACAGCTGGCACCCTATAGCTCTCAAAGTCACGTTTACAAACATTACTTGGTTTCCTTTGCAAAAATGCAGATGTGAAGAGTACAGGGAAATCATTATTACTTTCCATTTTATAAACAAGAAAAAACAAAACTCAGAAAGAGTAGTTGGCTTTTGCCAGGTCTAAGAAATAGTAAAAGCTGGAAGGAAGGCTATACCTGGATCTTCAGACACCTAGTCCTAAAGTCTTCACACAGGACAGGCTCCAGCTAGGGCAGCCACCGAAGGTACAGGGTTTGAGTGGAGCCCTACAAGATGGGTCATCTGAACAGCAGTAGTCCAGTGAATGATTTGTGGATAAGCATCGGTAATTACTAAGTTGTAGATAAGAGTCAATGATTACTAATTAATATTCTTATTAGGAAAAATAGAATGTTGCTTTCTTTTATACATAAAATATGAATGATCTTCGATTCAAGAACGTCAACTCTGAAATGGTAGGCTGTTCTTCCAAACCACTTTGTTTTCTGCCTAATCCATTGTGGATTTGTCATCCGTGAATATATATAAACTTTTATGAGGACTGATTTATAGTTTTGGCCTGCACTGTCATTTGGGCAAATGAAGTCCAGTTGTTTACTATCCACCATAAAAAGCAGAATATCCTTCAATTTGTCTTTGTTATATCTTATTAAGATTTGAGGTACAATGCATCTGTTTATTTCGGATCAGATATGTGTTCCAGGCCTTGGTAAACAGTTTTGTGTTTGCCTCAATCACATTCCTTCTGGTTTTATAGACTTTGATCATACTCCCCGGCCAATGTCTTTCCTGACAAGAATGATAATCAATTTAGTCTTTACTTCCCACCTTCTAAGATCATTCTAGTTGTTACTTTCTGGATGTTAATGATAAAACACTTGTAGCATTATTATTCAAACTTCAAACAAAACAAAGATGTTGTCTATAACACCATTCATTCCTTCAACAAATATTTATAAGTGCTACTATGTGCCGGGTACATGTTTTAAATGTGTGTGACATGGTGATAATACACACTCCCCCACCACGGACATCACATTACTAGTGGTGGCAAGTATGGGTGATGATTTTTTCCTGCTACTCTATAATTTTCTGTACTTTCCGAATCAAAACAAAATAGGAGCATGTATAATATTTAAAACAAAAAAAAAAATTGATCGTGTGGTCAAGGAAGATATAAAACAAACAGAAAGAATTAGGTAATTATATTGGGAGCTGCTAAGATGATTAAATACTAAGACCTTTGAAAACCCCGAGGCAACTGATACCCTGCCAAAGAATGGTGATATGGGTTTTCCTAATTGACTAGAGCAATTTCTTGAGTAAATATGCTTTCCAACAACAATGTGCAATTTTAAAATTTCATGCTTCATTTATAGCTCTCTATTTTTGTTAAACGCAGCCCAAACCCAACAACCTGCTAAATTCAAACTGTAATGGTGCTGGTTTGAATAAGGTTTGGAGAACATTGTATTAATGATAACCGGCCCTTGGGCCTTGGGGAGTGAAATGAGGAAGATGCTAAAAGAACAATTACATAAAAGGCATATTTTTAGACTTGTGGCTTCACAGAATTCTTTTTAATTGAAAAAAAAAAAAGAGAAGTGGAAGACATACTTAATGGCACTAAGCATTTGCTGAGGAAGATAAATTCATTATGTTCTTCTTGGGAAAGAGTGGATACATTACATGCTCGTAAAATTGATAAATTTAGACGTACTGTTTCTGAACTTGGACACAGATTTCTACGGAAAGTTGAAATCTCAGGAGGCCACTAGCTGGGCCAAGCACTGCCGCGTTAATGGTTAAGAGCTGTGATGAGTACACAGGAAGAACGAAGCAAGAATACAGGTGACTTCGGGATAAGAAACAATAACTCTATTATGTAAGGCTAATGTGTTCACCTTTCGGATAGATTCTTTTACCTTCTAAGCTATTAATTACCCATCTCAAACAAAATACCACACATACAGTTCTTTAGTGTCCACATTGAGCTCAGACGCCTGTAGTTATTTAAAAATAAAATATTCGAGTCATTACTTTTCCTATCGTTTGCAATGATCAAAAAAGTGAGAGGGTGGAAGAGATTCCTTCAAGGTCATGTTCATCAGAGTGAAACTGATTCCTAACTCCCTGTCTTTCTGTTCTGCTCGTTCTCTTTTTCTCTAATCCTAATATATTTATCATGAATCATTAAACACAAACCTATTACCCAGGGCAATTGATTCTTCCATAAAATGAAAAGCAACTTCACTTTTGTAGTTTTTTTTTTTTTTTAAAGGACTTTGGGTAAAGTCAGGTTTGGACACAGAGAACAGTATATGCTTAAGAAAAACTAAAGCAAGGGCTCATGGACGGCCTTGCTTAGTGTGCTGAGCAAGCCCAAGGTAAAAAAGGAGAAATCACCATGGGAGCTAAAAGTTCGTATAAACTTGGAGATGGTATCTGGTAGGCCACCTGACATGTAATTAGTTGCATTTTTTAAAAAAAACGAAGTTGGGAGATTGGGAGGAAGGCTTGCTCTAACTTTTCTCAATTGAATGACCAGAATCTGTCATAGGCTATATAAAAGAAATACCTGTAGTACTAAAGACTCACTGCTGGGTGCTTATATGTGTCTGGCATCATGTTAAGTACTTTCCATTTATTGTATTTAAGTCTCACAACTCCAAGAGGTGGACATTACTAACCTCTCTTACACACAGAAAATTGAAGCTCAAAGAGGTGAAGTACTTAGTCTGAGATAACTGGTCAAATAACTAAGATTTGAACTGAGATCTGATTTCAAGTTCCATGCTCCTCCGTCTCCTAGCCAGCAAGGAAAAATACAAAAGTCAACATGAAAAATCTGGCGAGTTAAAATCATAACATTTTCTAAAGCCAAGTCATGGGTAAATTGGGTATATGGGTGTACATTTTATTTATCTCATTAATTTTTTTTTTTTGCGTTTGGAATATTTCATAGTTAAAAAATAACTATAAAGAAATTTCATTGTTTCTGCCTTAGATAAAAATAAGAAGATATAAACTTCTTGAGTATGCTAATCTCCCCCACCCCAAATAAGACAGTGCGGGTGGGTCTAAAGACACATCCAATGTTATTTACAGCAGGATGAAAGGGAGCTGTAAAACCATGGGGGTCCTCTTATCAACAGCAATGGCTTCAGGACTTGTCGGAATGCAAACTGTTAGAGAAGGCAGGCACACAACCCAATTCTGTGCGAGAGGTTTATTTGCTTCCTGCAGGTCCTCAGAGACAAGAGGAAAACAAGATAGATGACCATGTATATATCCTGAAAAATAGGTTTTGAGGTTTGGGGAGATGGAAACAAAAAATTAATTTTCCTCTTTAATCTCAACCCTATTCTTCCAAGTAAGTGATTCTTACCAAAGGAGACAACATGTGCACATAAAATCCCAGCAATCTTGCCCTCAGGGAAAAGGGAAATTTTGGATCCCTTGGAGAAACTCTCTCCAAGTTGACTGATGCTTGGCCAAGACACCTGAACACAATAGTACCCCTAGTAGCTTCCATTAGTCACTTACCTACTATGATTCCTAGATATCTGGGTTTCTCTCTTGAGGCTCCAAGCAAGGAATGTAAACCATGGTTTCTTTACTAGAAAACATTAAAATATCTTTTTCCCGTGCCCCCCCCCAAGCTAATTATCTCTGAGTTTAAAGGAGCTATTGAAAGGAGGGTGGGGGAAACAGAAACAAAAATGCAGTCTTTCTTAGAGACTTAGGGTAGTGGTATTAAATGGCATGCTTAGAAGTCTATAGAAATAGGAACATATTTTTTTAAAGGGCAAAGACTTCTTTATCATTTTTCTTTGTTGCTTTCACAGCCCCTGGTCTTGTGAAAATAGGAAGTTATCTTTAAGTAACTTTCTCTTAAACAAATTGTCACTAAGGTCCTGTTCAGAGAAAAATATAACAGAATATGACTTTCATATATTGAAAAACACAATTTGAACAGTAGAAATAAATTTAAAATAGAGAGAATCGGAGAGAATATTGGGGATAATAAAATAGCTAAAGACAAAATTACGAAGGAAGAAAGAATTACAAAGAAAAGTGAAGAAGGAATATTGGGGGAAAATGTAGTATTCAGAGTTGAAAGAGTATGGAAATGCACTGAAACTATCCTAACGATAGACTTCGAAGGAGAGTTTCAACGTTATTAGATTATAGCAGATAATGCCTAACAGGGCATAACACTCAATGCTACTCAATACTAAATTCGCCCCGTTCGAATGACTTTATAGGGCTGCCGTAACCAAATATCATAAACTGGTAACTTAAAACAATAGACAATTATTCTCTCAGAGATCAGGAAGTCAAAAGTCTGAAATCAAGGTGTCAGAAGGGTTCATTTCTTCTTGGGGGCTCAAAGGGAGAATCTGCTCTGTGTGTCTCTCCTAGATTCTAGTGGTTACCGGCAATGCTTGGTGTGCCTTGGCTTATGGTAGCATAACTCTAATCTCTGCCTCTTTGAGCTTCGATTTTACGTTTCTAAAAGAGGTTAGTAATATCCCCCTCTTAGAGTTGTGAGGCTTAAATGCAATAAATGGAGAGCGTTTAGCATGATGCCAGGCACATGTAAGCACCCAGCAGTGGGGCCTTAGTACTATAGGTACTTCCTTATAAAGCCTTTTATAGATCCTGGTAACTCAAATTGAGAAAATTTAAAGTAAGTCTCGATCCCAATCATCACATGGCAATCTTCCTGTCTATCTGTCTTTATGTCTAAACTCTTATGAAGAAATCAGTCATATTGGATAAAGGGTCCATCCTATTCCAGTATGAGCTCATCTTAATTTTTTACATCTGCACAGAGCCTTGTTCCAAATGAGACTGCGTTTACAAATTGTGGGGGCTAGGACTTCCATGTATCTTTTTTGGGGGGGGAGGAGGGGAGACAAAATTCAATCCATAATACCTTTCAGACTGAATTTGTGACTTGCCATTCCTTTCCTACTATTCAATTATGCTGACATGGTCTCCATCTCCTAGGCTACCATTTTTTCTCTTCCCTATTAGAGTCAAACTTTTCAAGGAAGTATATATCTCCTTTTTCTACCCATCACTTCTCAATCTCCAGTAGTGAAACCCATCCCTCCTCATCCCCTCCATCCCTGACTCTTCGACCTAGTTTGTTCTTCCTACCCAACCTTCAAGACTCACCTGGCGAGGAGTTCAAATGGAACCTCTTGTGCTCATTCTTATCATAGCACCCAGCAACTGCTTAATGCAGGGGTGCCCAACCCCTGGGCCATGGACCAGCCCTGGTCTGTGGCCTGTTAGGAACCGGGCCGCAGAGCAGGAGGTGAGTGGCAGGCGAGAGAGCAAAGTTTCATCTGTATTTGCAGCCACTCCCCAGTGTTAGCATCACCGCCTCAGCTCTATCTCAGATCATCAGGCATTAGATTCTCATAGGAGAAGAGGTCCCTGGTGCCAAAAAGGTTGGGGACTGCTGACAATGTATTAGATCAGATCTTTGCTAGCCTGTCCTCCCCTCTAGACTCTGAGCTTCTTGAAGGCCGGGATTCTGCCTTCTGCAGGCTTCTAGCCCAAGAACCTAGTGCAGAGCCCAATATAAATTTGGTGCTTAGTAAACTATTGAATGAATAGTTGTCTTATAGGGTCATTTGGACTGAACAATATGTCAACCACAGAACCGTGTGTTTTTATAGTCTTTGATTGTTTGAAACCTTGAGATGCAACTAGATTATAAAGTATTAGGTGGCAGAGATTATCTTCAACATTTTTTGTGTCTCCCTGACCCCTTGAACAAAGTGGGAAGGCTCTCAATAATTAATTAATACTAAAGAGAAATTAGCTTCTGCAGGTGGGTGTGTAAGAAGGACTAACCTTTATTGAGCAATTGTTCACTGCTAGACTCTGCCAGGTGCTATACACATTATTTCAATTAACATTACCAATTATTCATTTGGAGATTGCTTGCTCAGCTTAATAAACTATAAACCATCTTATAATGAACTCATTTTTAACCAGAAGTTTGAATAAAAATACTAGCTAGCACATTACTTTGTATACAAAAATAATATATAAATATCATATATCAAAATGCTTTTGTCTACAAATGTAGACATCAGTAAAATATCTTAACTGTCTATATACCATTAGGATTCATTGGACCCATTTTGGTTTTTCAGATTTTTTTGAGCAGTTCTAACTATTTGTATGGATTAATATTTCCTGACTTTATTCTTTCTTAGAGATGTTCCAAAGAAAACATACT
>NW_011888805.1:798980-801519 GCF_000151845.1 Pteropus vampyrus
CATCACCGCCTCAGCTCTATCTCAGATCATCAGGCATTAGATTCTCATAGGAGAAGAGGTCCCTGGTGCCAAAAAGGTTGGGGACTGCTGACAATGTATTAGATCAGATCTTTGCTAGCCTGTCCTCCCCTCTAGACTCTGAGCTTCTTGAAGGCCGGGATTCTGCCTTCTGCAGGCTTCTAGCCCAAGAACCTAGTGCAGAGCCCAATATAAATTTGGTGCTTAGTAAACTCTTGAATGAATAGTTGTCTTATAGGGTCATTTGGACTGAACAATATGTCAACCACAGAACCGTGTGTTTTTATAGTCTTTGATTGTTTGAAACCTTGAGATGCAACTAGATTATAAAGTATTAGGTGGCAGAGATTATCTTCAACATTTTTTGTGTCTCCCTGACCCCTTGAACAAAGTGGGAAGGCTCTCAATAATTAATTAATACTAAAGAGAAATTAGCTTCTGCAGGTGGGTGTGTAAGAAGGACTAACCTTTATTGAGCAATTGTTCACTGCTAGACTCTGCCAGGTGCTATACACATTATTTCAATTAACATTACCAATTATTCATTTGGAGATTGCTTGCTCAGCTTAATAAACTATAAACCATCTTATAATGAACTCATTTTTAACCAGAAGTTTGAATAAAAATACTAGCTAGCACATTACTTTGTATACAAAAATAATATATAAATATCATACATCAAAATGCTTTTGTCTACAAATGTAGACATCAGTAAAATATCTTAACTGTCTATATACCATTAGGATTCATTGGACCCATTTTGGTTTTTCAGATTTTTTTGAGCAGTTCTAACTATTTGTATGGATTAATATTTCCTGACTTTATTCTTTCTTAGAGATGTTCCAAAGAAAACATACTTTTTAAAATAAAAAATAAAGCTCATTTTATCTTGCAATTACTGTATAATAGGTCCATATAATATAATGACAATTATAATTATATATAATTAGTATGTAATAGGGTCTACTTGACTCTTTAAAAAAATTTAAGATCCATTATGAGATCTTAATAATTTTCTTTTTCCTATATCTTGAAACACTTTGCTATTTTACCATCCTAGAATAATTACCTACCAATTATGCATCAATTATTCCCAAATATGCTTTAAAAAAGACTAAAGTAACAGAAAAATGGAAGAATTATGGAATAGCTTAGAACTACACTTCTGTTCAGTGACGACTGAAATGTTCTCTTCTGTGTCATTCAATACAGCATCCACATATGGCTACAGAGAGCTTATATGTGGCTAGTACAATTGAGAAACTAAATTTTTACTTTTTTAACTTTAATTAATTTAAATTTAAATAGCTCCATGAGCCTCATGGCTACTGTATTGAACCGTGTAGGCCTAGATGAATAATTCATAGGGAAATCAATTGTCACTGCTGCATCCCTCTCCATATTTCTTACTGCATCACCCAAAGTATCGCATCGTCTTTCCGAAAGCTATCAAAGAAGACCCTGGAGTCACCATTTTGGTAGTGTGTCTTCTACCTTTCATTGAATAGAATGGAGAATTCAAAATTTTTCATTTCTGCCTCTAATGACAAAGAGAGGAAAACCGAGAGAAGGAAGCGGTTTCACACGCATGAGAGGAGTCAGAGATGAGTGCTGAGAGTTGGACGGAAGCACTCAAGACTCTAATAATGAGGATAAAATTGATCGTAAGAGTGAAACTTCAGATGATGAGTCTTCAGATGATGCTATCCTAGTTTAATTCTCTCCAACTCAAAAGTCGATGAGAGAGCGATATATTTCTGAGGACAAAAAGAAAATACACTATTTTCAAGCAGTTAGTTATCGAGAGGAAGGACTTAATCAGACAATATTTTGCAACAAGACCCTGGCCCATCCCATTTTGCTAAATGAATGTGGGACAGTATTTTCACCTTTTATGATGTTTATATACCAATATTTGCTTTATGTAAAGTTGGTTAATGGACAGATGCTGAAGGGATGTATGTATAAAAATGTGATTGGAAGGAAAAAGATGAGGCAGAAGTTTTTAAAAAATCACTAGATAGTTCAAAAAATTAAGAGTCCATTGGATCCAAAAGTTAAATGGTGATGACTATTTTTTTCCTAGTATGCTGAGGGTTAAAACTTGTTTATTGTACTAGCCAAGGTCCCAGATAACTTATATTAAAGGGTGAAATCTAGAAAAAAGATAAAAATTATTGTATTTTGACTTAAATTTATAATTTTGAAGATGGTTAAAATCACAGACCCTGGAGCTACACAGCCCTGGGCTTGACCCTCAAGGCCAGTACTTAGCATATGACCTTTGGCAAGTTATTCAGCCTCTCTAAGATCCAGTTCCCTCATCTGTAAAATAAGGATTAAAAAATTACTTCCTCTTTTATAGAGTTTTCTAGAGACTAAACTTGCATGTGAAATTCTTGGCAGAATGCTCTGCACATAGGAAACAATAGCTATCAGTTATGGAGAGTGATTTTAGTTCCCTCTAGCTGCTTAGACCGATTCCCCTTATTTCTCAGATCTAGGAACTCAACACATGAGA
>NW_011888805.1:801569-801893 GCF_000151845.1 Pteropus vampyrus
TCAAAATTTTTCATTTCTGCCTCTAATGACAAAGAGAGGAAAACCGAGAGAAGGAAGCGGTTTCACACGCATGAGAGGAGTCAGAGATGAGTGCTGAGAGTTGGACGGAAGCACTCAAGACTCTAATAATGAGGATAAAATTGATCGTAAGAGTGAAACTTCAGATGATGAGTCTTCAGATGATGCTATCCTAGTTTAATTCTCTCCAACTCAAAAGTCGATGAGAGAGCGATATATTTCTGAGGACAAAAAGAAAATACACTATTTTCAAGCAGTTAGTTATCGAGAGGAAGGACTTAATCAGACAATATTTTGCAACAAGAC
>NW_011888805.1:802978-814637 GCF_000151845.1 Pteropus vampyrus
GAAGGGAAGACATCAAACCTGAGAATTGAAGCTGCTCTGGGGGGTCCATGGAACTGCAGATGATATTGCAGAAGTATTCCCCGCCTTAGCCCTAGGTAATTAATTTTCCTGGATAAAAGCTTATTCAAATGAACATATAATGAATTAATAAAGTTCAGCCTGCTCCAATATAAAGATAGGAAAATTAAAGTGTGGATGTGTGGGAGGGGGAACAGAATTAAAGAAAAAAATTTAATAAGGCTTTTCAGCCCAGCTTCAATCTTCTCTCACACCAAGACTTGTTTTCCTTTTTTCTAATTTTTAGATTGAGCAAGCATACTTTAGTGAACTCGAGTTATACAGAAAAACATAAGAAATAGGGTAAAAATCTGAAATCTCATCATCTGGAAAAAAAACAAAACAAAACACGATTATTCTTCCAGGTTTTTCTCCATACACAAACGCACACAGTTTTATAAGTGCACTCGCACTATGCTTGCCGTTCATGCCTGTTTTTGTACTCAAGAATAAGAATATCTCTCTATTTCATTCTAGAGATCCACATTTTCATTCCTAGTAGGGCTCTAATCTTAAACACTGTAGTCTGTGCACACACAAAATGCTCGTCGAAAGTGGTTGATGAAAGAAAATATTGACATCTGTTTTTAAATAATAACTTAGCTCAAAAACTGCGGTGAGCCATGAGGTTAAAGGGGATTTTAAAAACAAGTGAAAATCAGAGGCATTTGGTTCTTTTTTATGAAAACACTGGAGAGAATGAAGACCTGGGCTCTGACTGTGCTGTGTGGCACACACCCCATTCTCCCAGAGGCTCTTACTTGTGGAATGTGAAACTTGTGGAACTGAACTTTTAATAAAATGAGAACTTGCTTGTAAACCTCAGTATATTTTCAGGGTTTAAAACTCTTTATCTAGATTACAGTTCTTTTGGTCTTGGCATCAAAAAAGTTATTTCTGAGTGCTCAACAAAGAGGAAAACCGTGAGTCTGGACTCAGTCTTGCTTTCCCCTGCCAGGCGGGGGGTTCACTCCAGAGGCCACACGTGTGTGAGTCCTTATCCTCTGCATGCCACCGTATTCCTGGATACGCCAGTGGTCTCTAGACCTAAAGAACCAAGGTCCCACCTCAGAGGATACTCACAAGGGACCTTTATCTGGAAGCCTGACCTCTTCCTTTCTGGGATTCTTTTCCACCCCGACAGAAGTAAGAAGCATGGATAATAAGATGTTATACCAATATTATTTTAACCCATTTTTATATTCTTCTTATTTTGGCTACTGCTTAGAAAGTCAAGTGTGTTTTTGCTCCTCCACTCCCAGATAATGAAAATACAGTTATAGTGAAAGAATCTGTATTATATAAACTTCTGCTTTGTTCGAAGTGACTGAATTCACAATTTTCAAACTTGGCACAGAGTTTATAAAACTAGACTGACTCCGAAAGTGGTCTCAAATGATCCGATAATGGCTTGATCTTTTTTGTGTATCAGAGGGAGCCGTAGCTGGAGGTGGGAGAGGAAGGAGGCGGGAAGACCAGACTGCAGGAGTGGAAGGATGCGCTGCCAGAGACAGACCTACAGGAGCACGGGGAGCGAGCCCAACAAACATGGAATCCAGGTCAGACCGAGGATGCCAGCAAACAGACAGGCAGGATGGCCAACCCAACAAGAGCAGGGTGGCTCCATGCTGTGCACCAAGGATTGAGTTCGAGAAGGAAAGTTTTAGATAAAGCGGGCCTGGGTCTTCTGACCAGGCGAAACCCTATTTATCGGACCTGGAACCTGACATGTCATTGAGGGGTGCAGCTGGTGGATCTCCCAGATGGAGCCACCTAACCCCTCTCCCTGCAGAATGGGGGGCTGAGGGGATGGCTCGCTTGGCCCCGCTTGGGGGAGAAGTCCAGTTAGTGGCAGTGGAGGACCCAGCGGGCCATCTGCACCATTCTTCTTCCCCACCCACGCTCACGTTCCCTCCTAGGCAGGTCATCGACCAAAGGAAATATGTTTTCACTAAAAAAAAAAAAGTTACGATGGGAGATATATTAATAAATTATCTGTATATAATAAGCCACATTACTCTCTCTAGGCTACTAGCAATAAAAAAACAAACAACACAGAAAATATCCAGATGTCCAGGGAAATGGTTTTCTCTATATGAGTGGCCTTTAGAGCTGTGGTCCTCAAGCGTGGTTCCCAGACCAGCAGCACCAACATCACTTGGGAGCTTGTTAGAAATGCAAATTCTCAGGTCCCACCACAGACCTACAGAATCAGAAACTCAGGAGTCTCAGCCTGGCAATCTGTGTTAATACAGGCCTCCAGGAAACGATGGTGTGAGCTAAAGTTTGAGAACACTGGCCTAGTGGAAAGAACCTGGGATGGGAGCTAGGACACCTAATTCAGATTCCAGCTCCAGACTGCACAGTCCAACTCAGTGGAACTGAATGAATGAATAGCCGTGTGCTATTGCAAAGATGTGAGGATACCGAGATAAGCTAGGGGTGGTTCTTATCTTCAGATGGTGTCAAATCCTCTGCATTCTTTTCCCTTCAGGGTAGGGGCCACTTTGTTGTTGTTGTTCTTGTTTCGTCTCATATTTGTATTCCTAGTGCCGGCAGTATCACGGGACCAAGTGGCAGGGCCATCCACGACTGTACTAAGTGCTACTGTACCACCCACCACTGATCTCAATGTTAATCCAGTCTGGTTAACACTGCTACCATTTATTTCATGCAAATGCTGAGTGCTTGTCATATATCAGCTCATTCAATCCTTACAGATGTCCTGTAGTGTGGGTAGTATTTTTAATCCCCTTTTGCACATTAAAACACTAAAGCTTGAAATAGTAAGTAATTCGTCCAATGCCATACACTGAAAGTGGCAGAGCCATTGATGGACCCAGAATTATCTGATTCCAAAACTCATGATCTTAAATGGGACAGATTCTTTAAATCTCAAACTCAAAAGCCGACTTTAAAGTAAATTCCCAGCCTCTAAGGTTAGTGGCTGATTGTCTCCTCACCATGTACTTAGAATGGTACTTGGTAGACATCACCTTAAGTGGTCAAAGACCAACTTTTTCTCATTTTTTTGGTAGATTGACATTTGGTTTTCTTTGAGCTCAAGAAAGTAGATAGTGGTAGGCGAACTATACTAATACTTCACTGGACTGTTCTGACCCTGAAAAGTCAGGCCAAATCTGCATAGAAAAAACGAAAGTGGGCACACAGGCCAGGCCAGGGCAGCCTTGACAGGGCTGGCAGAGAAGGCTGGTTCAAAGGGGCTGAACCTTGGGTGGAGTGTCCCAATGAAGACAGGACAAAGAGAAGAGGGCAGAGGTGATTCTAGCCCCGAGGCTCCAAGGCCTGGGAGGCCAGGCTGTGGGCATCACATCAGGGGCCAGCAGGGGCCGTGGCAGATGAGGCAGCAAACAGGAGAAGCGGCCAAAGGCCTGAAGTCAGGTGAAGGTTCCAGTGCCTGTGACAGCTACAGTTACTGATGAAATAATGACTCTTCTCCCTCAGCATTGTGGCTATCTTCATATGCTGCCTTTTCCTCCTCACTATAAGTCGAAGATGAATGTGACATCTGCCACCCACTATTCTCTCGTGAACAATTTAGGGCCAGGAGGGATCTAGCTGGGGTTGTTGAAAGCTGTAGGTACTGAGAAAAAGAAAAGGGAATTTATACACAAGGGAAGGCCTTACCTTACTGGGAGGTGGCCCATGGTCATCCAAGTAAGTAGAATTTCCTAGGGTGCAAAAAAAGAAGGAAAGAATTGATGAATCAGTAGTTTTAAACCCAAATGAATTGAGTACAAAGTCATTAAAAATAAGCATTCTGGATATATTTTCATTGACACAGTTGTAGCAAAGAAAAATGGGTAATGAAACATCAGTTTGGAGGGATTCTGTTGGTATGATCATGCTTGATTAATAGTTTCAGCAGTTACAAACATTCTGCACACACAGGTGTGTGTGCACACAGACGTATACACACACAACCCGCATCGTTGTTCCTCACCCAACATCTGCTGAGTATGCTTTAGACCAGCAGTTCTCAGACTCTAGTGTGCACCAGAATTATCTGGAGAGCTTGCTAAAACACAGACTTCCCGGCCTGCTCCCAGAGCTCTTGATTTCGTAGCTCTGAGAATCTGCGTTTCTAACAAGCCCCCACGTGACGCTGATGTGGCAGGTCCTGGAACCACACACTGTGAGAACCACTGCATCGTTTCTCCACTTTGTCTGAATTGTTCACTTCCCCTCACCCTTTCAGTCTAGCTTGCTTCCGAAGCTCGATTTGTCTATCCTATAATATACACTTTTTGGCTTGTGTGTTTTCAGAGTGAATCGTTATTATTTCCTGATGAATAAAGACTCAGAGGGGTTTGGGAAGGAACTGAAGGTTATTGAGTTCCTTTTATGTAGCAAGTACTCTGCTAAGTGCTTGACAGGTATGCCTTCATTTAATTTAAATATTAAAAGTGGGTTATAATTATCTGCACGCGTGGAGGAGAGAACAGAGAGCTGGAGAAAGCCAGCAGTTTGCTCATGGTCACACAGCTGTTGAACTGTGGAGAGGAGAGACTGTTTTTTTCCAGAGGATGCTCGGGCATCGGCTCATCTGAAAAGCCTCCGAGGGTGTTGCCATCTCCAGCAACCTAGACACCGCCAGTGTGCACCTGGCAACATGTTTGATCACGTGGGGGAGCAATGATGTGGTTAGTGTAATTGGAGGCTCTTCTCCAAGGGGGTAACACGTGTCAGTCCAGGAGAAATCATCTTCACGAAAAGTAGAGATGAACAGATTTTCTAACAGAACAAACGATGGAAAATGTGGGAAATGCAAGGATACTTAGAACAGTAGCTTAGGGAATAAGGTAATGTCCTCATTGGAGTAGACGAATGGTGATTTTTCAGGAAAGAGCAAAAGTGACTTAAGAAATTGGAATAAAAAGAGGAAGCATAGCTTAAGCCAGGGACAGTTGAAGTGAGGAATCTCATCCAAACATAACAAATAAGTGGGTTTGGCTTCTAGGCTGTTTTCCGTACTGAGGCATCAGTCATCCCTTTTTCTTGGTAGGCTTCTGATTTACCACTCACTTGATGTCAACAACGACTGTACTCTAATTGGCTAGTTGTACGTGGGAAACAGACAACAGGGTCTGATTTTCATGTACGAGACACTCAAACGCAAATGCCTGACATGCTCGTGATGGCGTTGTTTTCAGGAACCTTTGAAATGTGAATAGGAATACCAATTTGTTACATCTTAATGATACCGCTGCACTCCACTGGGAATGTACATAAATAGGAAGTGAGATCTATATTGGGCTTAATAAAGAGGAGGTACGTAAAAGAATTCAGAAAAATGGTCTAAGAAATATTGAGAATTATTCCTCCATAATGCAGTGGGTCGAGCTACAGAGGATTCCTGTCTGCTCATCGTGTGAGTGTGTCTCTCCGAGGAGGGATGTGAGAAATTCCGACACACTCTGGCATGTTCTCCAGGTGTCAATCTCAGGGATCAAAGAGTGCTCAAAAACTAAATGTTTCTATAATACTAAAAGTTTCCGTAAGAACCAAAGTTCCTAAAAACTCCTGAAAAGGATGGAAATGTCTGACTGCTACTTTAAACTCCAGGCGCGGGTACCCACTGACTCCTTAGCACCTCATCTTGGTTGTCTACAGGCATCTCACACTTGGCCAGGCCAAACAGAACCCCTTTTTGTTCTGATTACCCGCCCCCCTCAAATGCCACTTCCCCTGTTGTACTATTAGGTTACACAATACATCCCTTCCCCTCAGGCAGCAAAGCCTGAGTCATCCTTGATTCATCTCCCTCCCTTACCCATCTCACCAACCCAGTCGCAAGCCTTTACAATATTGCTCTAATCTGACTGCTTCTCAGCAGCCCCTCTGGGTTGTCCAGGAGCGCTCTTCTGTCTGTCTTCGTTGATCACTAATTTTCTACTCTACTCATACAGTGATCACAGGGATCTTTCAACCTCATCAGTCTAACCATGTCAGCCCTTTGCATAAAATCTATTTCTTTAAGAATGAAATAGTCGACTCTTGACCGTGATCTATAACCCTCCACAAGCCAGGCCCCGCCTCCTGCCACACCTGCCACAACAGCTTCTCTCTGCTCTGGAACACACCAACCTCTTGTCAGCCAGGGACCTTTTGAACTACTTCTTTTCACTGCCAGAAAAAGCTCTTCCCACCCGCTTCACTCAGGCTCAACTCGAATGTCCTTTCTTTTTCTCTCCCTCCCTCTCTACAGAAGACTTCACTTTTCTCTCCACAAAGAAAGGAATGGGGCTGCCCGGTGTTGACACTTGTATCACAGACCCCGTTGTTATCTGCACCAGCAAACCCCCGAGCTTCCATCCATAGTTATGTGCCTGCAGTTTCTTAGAAGAGAGAGGCTCTAAATGCCTTGTGTTTAGAACAGAGGCACAGAAAGGGAAAAGAAAAGCTACCTGAATTTCTTTAGTTGAAGACAAGTTTTTATTCTCCTAGGGTATAACTGTATTATTACACGGTATTCAGATAGAGCTTTTCATCCTAAGATCGAATGCTTTCCTAGTGCAAAGTAAACAAAACTGTCAGAATTTTCAGACCTGAAGTTGATAACTTTTTGGCTGTGGAGATCAAAGGATGAAAGCTGTTATCACAAGAGCTTTCCTGAACATCAAGGAAGCATCCTGCTGCTCTGTCTTATAGAGGATTCTCCTGAGGGTGTCGAGTTTGGGGGAAGGAAGATAAGACTCAAGCCTTCCTCACCTTCGAGCTTGGAGAGCTGAAGATGTAAATCTGAGAAGGAAAGGTGGCGGAGGGCTGATGAGGGGTCTGGAGCCAGGACAGAAGTCAAGTGCTCACCTGCTACCCACCCCCACTGTCTTGTGAACATCCGCTTCTGATACTCGAGTCTCGGATCCCAAGTCCCAGCGCCCCATGAGGCAGCACCTCTTATTTTGAGAGGTCTAGAGAGGCGCATCATTTCATTTCTTTCCAGAAAGTAACCCACACCTTTAGAACTGACTCTAGCCTCCTTTTCTTGTCTCAAGTCCTTCCCTCGAGAAGATTACAGTATCTTGTCAAGTCAGAAAAAAGGGAAGCGTACCTCCACATGTTTCTCCCGCCATCAGACAAACTTTCAGGAGAGCCTGTCTCCAAACTGCTGAGTCGCCAGCTTGGGCTGGCATCGAGCTAAACCTCTCGCAGAAGTCAAGCTTGTTCAGGCTGCTCAGATAGGCAGAGGAGACGGGTGGCCACTGATTTTGAGCAATGCTCCAGCCCTTCTAATTCTATATGGCTGGTCCCTATCCTGATGGTGGTGGTGGTTACATGGCTCCGTACATAAGTTAAACTGTATAGAGCTATACACCAAACGCACCAACCACAAAACACCCACGCTTTAATGGTTTTGAAGATGCCCTGACTGGAAGGCAAATGATCTCAGACTTTGCAACCCGCTAAATTACAGTACATTCTAAACCTCACTCTATCCACCCAGCCCTTCGTGATGGAGACCTCCCAGGGAGGCTGTGAGTAGAACGTGAGAGATCATGTGTGAATGTGCACAGGTGTTGAGTCCAAGCACATGGGAGGCAGTTTGTGCACTTCCTAGAGGGTATGTGTTATATGTATTATCAGAGCTTTTGCCAAACAGTGCATTATCAACGTCCACCTACTTTAGCCGTCATATAAACTATGTGCAGCAAAGATGCATTTCAGGAAACTCATCTGAAATCTGATGCTAGGAATGAGGAGGCCAGGATTTGTGACCCAGAATCTGAATATTCCTGACTGATTACTACGTTATACTCGTGTCTCAGGTGGCAGAACCAAGGCATGCTAACCACACAAAAAAAGTCTTCTGTGACAAGAGCAATAAGAAACCAGATGTACTGTCCACCTTTTATAATACAGAATATCCCCACGAAGTATCAATCGCTCTGAATAAACTGCTTTACCTCCTCAAAGTGTCCCATATACCCATCTGTAAAAATGAAATAAACTCACAGGTTATTGTAAGGAGTTCAGGAGGATAATTTCATTCCACGCAAAATACTCAGAACCATACCTGCACATAATGAGCACCTAGCAAGTTCACGAGCGGTACTTACTACTTGTACTGTGAGTAGTATCAGGAGCAGTGTCTCCTTCCTGGCCCCCCACCCAACGGCACATCCCACTGCCTGCAATAATTTTAAGAAAGGCTGATGCAGGATTCAGGGCCTCACCTTAGCTATCTTGATTTATTTATTCTGGGACAAGTCATGTGACATTTGGTATTTTCTAAAAGTTCTTCGGGTAATTCTAACGTCTAGCCAGGGTTGAGAATCACTAAGGTACAAAACACAAATTAATGTACTTCATAATTCAGGCCAAATCTCATTTTCTTGAAGTAAATTGGAGCAGATCTCATTCAAGCTGATCCTAATCATGGGTCACCTCCATCGTTTTGGCTGAGAGACTGCACAAGTCTCACGTCACAGGAGAAGCTGAAGGAGCGCTGATGATCACAGGACTTCTAACCACAGAGGAGGCCGGCCAGGCCGTTCTGGTTAGCACCTGCTCCAGGGGATCTAAAAAAATGAAAAGGGCCAAGGCTGGCTCACAGGCTGCCTGAGAGCGGGCTGGCACAGGCACCTCTGGGCAGAGAGCTCACCCTTCACACCACCTGGACTGCCCGAACCTTTCTGGAACTCCACAAATCTTCTCAAAAGTAATTTCCAGAGGTTATAGTTTCAGAATGTATTCGTATTCTGTTGCACCTCTTGTTCCGAGGTCAAAAGAGAAAGTAAAAGCACAATCCTTCATCCGCTCGGAGTTTCCCCAGACCCCACTCAACTTAAACACCCAAAGGATAGTCTGTCAGTCCTGGAGACACGCATATTTGATCCCTACAGACACGTTAAGGGCCCACAAGGATCTCAAAGGAAGATGTCTCCAGAAACTCTGAAGCGAAGACACTTCCTGGTCGTGGATTGGTGAGGTACCCCTTTTTCCCGGCTGTAGGCCTGGAGTGGAGAGGATGGGGTGGGGCCTGGTCAGCGTACAGGAGCCTGCTGCTATGCCCATGTGAATCCAGTAGAAACCAACCATCTGGATAAAGAAACTGCTAGACACAATGATGTGAAGCAGGGCTACTGGAGAGAGGTGTCAAGGTGCCATACATGTGAAATAGAAACGGTGTCTCTTCTGCAAGAGGGAGAGTGGAAAGGAGCCCCAGGGGAATCATTTCTTGGATTCTGGAAGATTCCACTAACAGGAGTGAGTGACTGACACTGCCCAGGGCTGATATTGGGAATACTGCAGGCTGCAGAACAAAAGACCTGCATTCAAATTTCCGTCCTACCCCTCACTAGTTGAGTGACCTGGGAAATATCGCTTAATTTCCCTGAGAGTTAATGTCCCCACTTGCAACACAAGGACATTAGTAATAGCACCCAAGTGATAAGATGGTTATGAAACTGAAACAAGACAAATATAAAGTGCTGGCACATCGTAAGGGTTCAAGGAATAGTAGCTACTTTCTTATTTTATGTTACCCAATTTTATCATTTATATTTAATTTTAAAACTTTATTTATTATTGAGGAAATCAAAGAGAATTCTGAGACCAGACCTTTATCATATTAAGGATGAATATTAATATAAAATAATTATTTGATACTTTTTATTACTTTCTGATATTGGCTTGATATGTCTTCAAAAATATACACAAAAAAAAATCCAATTGTTTGCAATACCTTTAGCAATGGGCAAACAAACTTACAGAATCTTCAGGGGATATAATTTATTCTTGGCTTTTAAGTCTTGCATTAGCAGATCTATTTTTGTCTGAATTGATCCCTGAAGAATCAAAATGTTTTAATTCTAATTCCTCTTATAGAAACCATAATATGCATTAGTGTCAATGTCAAAAAAAGCCACCTCTACACGGCGTCAGTTTTGATCAAACATCAGCAATTCTTTTCAGAGTCTTTCTTCCATGGATTGTTTTAAAAATCATAATCCTAAGTAATTGAAATCCTTTTCTTTTTTATTCAGAAGCAGACATTTCACATGGGATTCTGGTTACCGACCATGCTATCATATGGCTGCATCTCCCCGCTGGAGTCTGGGCCTCCGATAAGACAGTTAATGAAGGCAACAATGAAACCCCAGGTTGGTCTTTGCCAAAAAATTATGCTAATGCCACCTTTTGCACCGTCAACCATGGTTTCCATGTCTCTGAGAGGCAGCTGTCAGCACGCACCAGCCACGGTTAACAATGAGGAGTGTGTGTGCCTAGTAAACATCTCCAATAGCTCCAGTTCTTATAATTAAGGCAGCCCCAAAGGCACTGTAATAGAGGAAGATTTGCTTGCACAGCTTTATTTAAGCTTTAATCCAATAATTTCCCACTGAATTCAAACGAATCGTTTTATTAACTATCAATACTTAAATGTATTTACAAAAAATACCTTTAAAAAAAATCAAAAAATCTTAAATGTTCACCCAACCAGTTAGTAAAGGTAAAAATATCCTAAAAATACTTTCTTGGTCTTAAGTGATAAAAATGATCATACCAGACCCTAAAAAAAAAAAAATTAAACTGTTGTCAAAAAAATTAACAAATTAAACTGTTATCAATTATTTTGAGAGTGGCTTCCATTTCTAATAAATTTTAAGAGCAAATTAATGCTCCTCTGTTCTTTGTTTTTCTGGTTCAAAAATCCTGTCTTGTTTTATAAAACATCTGTTTTTTTTTCATTAAATGTGAATATACATTTTAGGATGTCAAGGGTACATTTGTAGAAGGAAATTACTTTTGGAATCAAATGATCATTGCACTACTGCTATAATAAAACCAAAATATAAATATGAATTACTGTCAAATTAGCTCAGGAATTCATTGTAATCATACTATATGATCTTATGCAGATAGGAATGAAGTATCAAAGAGAGATGGAATCACTTTAGTATCTGTTTCACTCCAGTGGATTTTCATCCCAAAGTAATTACTATAGTCAACTGATCCCACCTGTGTAACTACAATACCTCCATTAATAGAGCAGCCCCGGCCCTGCACACCGCAAGGCTCTAACCAGCAGCCAGAAGAGGTAAGTTCTCTTCTTCTATCCGGATCTAGTTAGTCACCATGCAGCCACCATGAGAACCGATACTTTTAATCGCATGCCTACTGCACAAAGCACCCTTAATAAGTGTTGTGGAAAACAGGCAGGATGAAGATGATTAAGAAACTACCCTGGGAGAAGCAAAGCAAAGCCAAAAAATCAGCATCTGCCTTATCATCATCACGGTTAGCATCATGCTGATCTAAGCTCTAGTGCTGAGCACCCTATAGACCTCACCCCATTGAGTTCCCATGACAACCTCTGAGGTAGGAACTACCGTGATCACCACTTACGTGCCGTAAAAATATCATTTGCTAAGTATTCCATGACTGGAAAAGTTTCAACACACTGCTCCACTTAACAAACACATAAGGCAGCAGTCGAATGGAAGGTTATCTTTGGAGAAAGGCTTCAGTCCAACCAAACTGTCATTGCTCTAAATCTGGAATTTCTCGTTGGCTTTGTTATTAGAGCCAGTATGGGTCACATCCAGTCTCCCTCTCTCTCTCTCTCTCTCTCTCTCTC
>NW_011888805.1:814754-819286 GCF_000151845.1 Pteropus vampyrus
CCCCCCATATGATTTCAGATCAGGAAAATAATCATGGCTATTAGCTAGCTCAACCGTTCAAATTATGGAGGAAATGACAGAATCAAAAAGAAGTCAAACAATTAGGGCAAGACACGTGGCTGGTTAATAGCAAAGGTTAAGAACAGACCCAGCCCCTGGAGCTCCTTCCACAACATAACTCTCTCACTACATGCCATTTTTTCTTTGTCCTACATGGTATTTTCAAGCTCGATCACATATTTTACTCCCCAAACTTAAATTGGAACAACTTTGGTCTTTTCTAACATAATCAAATTCTTTGTCTAAGGATAAAAATACACCATCATTGAGAGAATGTAAAAAGAAAATATGCTTCCAACATTGAAGAGAATTCCCAAAGAGGATAGTTTAAAGGCCCTGCACATGGCTGCAGGGAGCTCATAGCCTCTCAAGACTAATACTGTAATTTAGATGTTCGAGTTTTAGCATGTTTTGTTGAAAAGAAGTAATACTTGTGAATATTGACTTCTGTAAATGAACTGAACAGATATGAGACCAGGTCCTGTGCAGAAATATGAGATGTACCCTTCTAATGGAGTCGGGTACAGTAACATGTAGGAGAAGTGTCCCAGCTGTTTTTTGAAGAAAAGAGGGGCAGGCGCCCCTGGCCAGGGTAGCTGGTGCCTGGGGTGCAATACTTGGAGGTAGGCGGGGCATCTGCATATCTCTGCAGAATGGCAAGTCTAAGTTAATGATTTGCCCATGATCTTGATATCAAGATCAGAAGATGAGGTCTCATTTAAGAGGCAAAGGGAAGTTGGTGGAAAGATGCCAAAGGCTTTGAGGCACATCTGAAATGAGCTTACGTGTGAATGGAGCTCTGACACTGCCCTGTGCCATCTTGGCAGCACCCCTACCGACCCTGAAGATCAGAAGGGCAGATTGAGAAGTTCCCTTTTACAGGGAAGGGAACTGATCCCAACCAAGTTCACATGGCTGGAGGTATCAGAGCTGGACTTGGACTTGGATTCAAGCTCGTGGGAACCCCCATCCACACCACCTCGGGGCTCTGTGCATGGTGGGACAGTGGACGGGTTGGCGGGTTTCCTGTGACCCCCATATCTGCTGAAACATTGCTACTGTGAGCCTGGAGGAAGGCTGAACTCAGAATCTAATGGTGAAGTCTGTGAAGACTAAGTAGGGAAACCCCATGGAAAGGTCATCAGCAGGCCCTGGTGATATTCTGTAACTCTTGCTGGGTTACAGATCACTACTTGCTTGGAGATTTGTGTCAAAGCATACGTATCTTTTAATGGATAAAAAAAGATTTCATGTTTCCAGCTCTCTCCTGCTTGATGGGTTTGTGGGCCATGGCCTGAGGCCACTGGAAAACGAGCCTTTGTGTCTTCTATATTCTAAATGAAACGGCAGTATGTCTGACACAGAAATTACTTGTCACTTGCCAATTCTCTTCATGCTTTAGGGAATGCGTATGAAGGAACATTCTACAGGGCATTTCAAATAAACTGCACTAATGATATGCACGTGAACAAGAAATTTGAAGAGTTGCTCATAACTGCTGATGTTGATTGAGAAAGTATGTGGATGAAGTGGGTTTGATGGCAAAGTTGGTCTTGAACAGATGTTCTGGTGTAGACAGAACTATCCCATCTGGGATTCTACTTTCATATAAACTTTCAAGTCACACAAAGACATGATCAGAGTGTCTTCTTTATTAGTTCTTCAAATGTAAAAGAGGATTTTTAATAGAGCAGCAAAAATCACTGAAATCATTCAGGACAGTAATCCTCACAAAATTAACTAGCAATCTAACATAAGCTTCAAAAACTTTAGTCTCTCGTTTTTCGATATCTCTCTAGTTCTATTTTGTATCAGATTGAACAGGATTTAGGTGAGATTTTGTGGTTCACAGAACTATAATATTGGAAGGTAAAAGAGGATTCTTATACTTCCGCATGTTATTCTGTAGGTACAGATAAATACAACACCCGCGCCAAAAAAAAAAAAAAAAAATCCCAACAAATAGATACCTAAAAGTCATAAAATCATTACCAAAGATGAGCTGAGGTACAGGGGAAAGAATGTAGGAGAAAGAATTTGGGCTTTGCAGCAAAAGAGTACAGGGTGGCAATCCACTTAACTTAGATGTGACCTTGGGCAAGGTCTTAAAATTCCTGGGTTTTAGTTTCCCCATAGGTGAAGCAGGAAGACCAAAACTTACCTCATAAAGCTGGGGAGATTCAAATTACCATTTATAAGCTGCCTGGCATGCATACAAGAAAGTGTAGCGGTTATTATTATATTTAAAATAGAGCTAATTTAAAGACATGGTACATTAAATTAAACCTCTTCCGACTAATGACTTACATAAACATCAGCCGGGGCACTGAAATATGCATCTCTCATATGCAGTAGAATGGTGGCCTGTCACTGCCTTCCTGTACACTTCTCAGGATTTATGATGAAAGGCTATACCTGGGCATGAATAAAATGCAATTTTTAAAGCCCTGGCAGGATTTGGGAATTCCTATGTTCGCAGTATTATTCTGAAAGGTGAAGTGCACTGGAGGTCATAAATACTCTTTAGCACATAGTAGATCAGTTTCTTTTCTAGCAAAGTCTTCATCCTGCCTCCCAACAAAATGAGTTGGTGAAGTATGCTTTCTCACACCCAGCAAGAGGAACCCTTCCTAAAAGCCTGGACGCCCTGAATTCATCACAGGTCTGGAACTGTTAACAGTCTTTCAGAGTCGCAGCGAGTCTCTTTTCTGACCCACTGAAGGACCGAGTCTGAGGGCAGAGGCGGGACAGGTCTTCAGAGTACAAGCCCATATGACCTCTGCTGGAAGAAGATCAGAGTTCAGCTTGGCATGAAAGCAAACAGCTGGTTTCCTGGTTTTCACACTCGGGAACTTTGAATTTAATCAAGCTGACTTAATATGAACTTACTGGTTGCAAAATGCTTCTTATTAAAAAAGTTTTCTCCAACAGCAGAAAATAGCAAGCAAACAAATCTATGCCTACTCCAAATAACTAATGGTCATGGTGCAAAGGGGGCATCAACCCATCAAAAGACAGAACTTTCTAAGGAGTTATCTGAAGTGGAGCAGGCCTCAGAGTGGCCTTCTCCTCGAGGCAGTGATGAAACCATGCAGACTAGCTCCCGCCTGCATCACAGAGAAGACCCCTCTGCCAGATGGAAGTAGGCCTACGGTGACCTCCTGACTTTCCTTCTAATTCTCAGGTTCCCTGAAGACCCCATACAGCAACAAGCAAATGAAACTGTTCATCTTTCAAAAATCACTTTATATATCATGTAGATATCAATCATACAAATAAGTGCGAACAGTATCAAAAATAGGATAATGATAATATCAAGAAGAAGACATTTTAAGATGGGCATACTCTTAGCACAGAACTTGACATACTGAATGGATTTTATATATATTTACCCATTTTCAGCCCTGCCTTAAAGAAAGGTAGGAATGGGAAGGGAAAGCTGGTTGATGCAAATGTGTTTTTCTGTCAGGAACAAATTTATGCCAGGCAAACGACATAAGTGTCATAGAGTTTTCTCTATTGTGAGTGCTAGGCAAACATGTCCTGATTTATGCCCACCGAAGTGGTAGGAACTGGGGCTGCATGAGATGAGACTGTCTGATTTCAAGACACGGAATTGAAGTTAAAAGATATAGGAGGATAGAAGAATTCTTATTAAAGACTTTGTAGCTAAGGTTTTACAAGAGAAGCCATATAGACCAAGGCAACAAGAAGACCACCACTCTGGTTGGTCTAGAGACTGTGAACACGTCAGATTCGAGCGAAGTCATTACAAACCTAAAAAAAAAAAAAAAAAAAATCATGCTCTGTGAGAGTCATAAAAAAGATAAATTATAGGAAGGTATATGACTGCTTTTATATGTAACCCAGAATAATTGAAGAAATCACTCAGCAATGGAGAAAATATATTTCATGATAGAGCAAAGAGGTACCGGAACAAAAATAACTTGTAAGGATTATAAAAACAATAATGTAGGCTTATAAATAATATGAGAAATTGAATATGCTAATGAAATTGTGATGCTGAAAGCTAGAAAGAAGGAATTAGGTTATGCTACCTAATAGAAATATGAAGCAGTGGAAAATGGATTTTTCAGCAGGGAACCCTTGATCCTTTCCTGCCATACAGAAAAATAGGGAAGGAAATGAATATTTATTATGTGCCAGTCGTGAACTGTGCATTAAGCAAATCATTACGCATAGCTCTCTCCTCAATCTTCAGGTAGATACCGTTTTCTCATATTGTACACGAGGAAAAAATCCCTCAGAAAGGTCAAAAAATTTTTCTAAGAAGGTACCAGTCACCATGGGGAGGCTAGGACAGACATGGAGCAGGTCATTTCCAGAGCCCATTGTGGACTTCTGTCAGCACCCAGCCCCGCCACACACTTCTGGTCTTCCTACCGCATGACACCAGTCATTTAATAAAATCAAGGATCTTGGAAAGGCCTTCCAATCAGATGTAAGGTTTG
>NW_011888805.1:820156-823537 GCF_000151845.1 Pteropus vampyrus
CTCTGCCCCAAAGGGCACTTGAAAGACCATTTCAAAAGTGGGTCCTTTTGATACTCCATTCCAGGGATCACTATGAGCATCTATTCCAACCACTAATGTCACAAAATCCTCCTAAATTCCAGAAGATATGGTCGTATTTTGAGCCAAATTCCTCCAATAGCTATCATCCTTAAATGTCCCACACCAAACAGAGTCATCCAAGTACTATATGTACCACCTACACTGTGTCAAGACATTCCAATGACGCTTACGGTAGAGGCCAAATTAATTTTGAAAGTTTTGAAGCCAACATAATGTTCAATCATGACCACTTTTAGACCTAAATATTTCAAAGTACAGCATTTTTGATTTTGCTTACCTAGATTTTAAATGTTTTATGAATAAAACCACAATATACATAATGCAAACTGAATTTATAAATATTTTTATTAGCACTTACAGACAAAATACACATCCGCCTTTCAGAATGTGCTTTGCATATAGAAGCGCTGTGTGCTAAGGGGAAACAGGAGGAACCAGAGGAAAGATTCCTGACCCATTTCACTGCCCAGCAAGCTGGTCTCTGGAATATCTTAGTCTGTCAAGTTACAGTTCTTTCCTTTGCTATGACTACTGATCATGACATCCTGAGAAGCAGGCGAGGCTCCATGCTAGTTATTACAGCAATATGTAATACTCTCGCCAGATTCTTGCAGTGTTTTCACTGTCTGAGAAGTCAGTGTGTGAGTTTGCTCTACACAATATCATTCCATAATGACTGCAAGTAAACGCCCTCTTTGCAATCAATATACACTCAGATTTTTCCATTTTTACGTCGATTTTGGACTCTTGTCTACCGACAGCACAACCATCATCCTGTGGTTTTCAAGCACTAGTCTCCCAGGCCTGGATTGGACAGAAAAAATAAACAAAGGTGGAGAAGGCTTGCTATGTTTCTTCCTCCTAAAACATCTGGAAAATTTCATAAGAGGTAAAAGCCCTTCAAGGACACCTGGACTCTGGATCCAGCTTCATCGTTAAAAAGCTGGGTAATATCAGTCAGGTCACTTAGCATCACTGAGTCTCACCTTCCTCTTGTACAAAATTGGGAGTAAGAGGAATATAATCTAAAGTCATGATATAAACACTGCTATGAGCTCTGTACTTCTGAGTCTGTCCACGGTCCTCTAATTATACTTATCGAGCTGTGTTAATTGACCGATTGTAAATTCAGAGGAAAGACTCAGTGGTTTATCTTGGTAGAACCTATAGTGGAAGTAATACTTGAGCCACGGCTAATACATTGAGCCACACACGATTCAACTCAGGTGTGACAAATGGAAGGGCATTTTCAATAGGGGAACAGCATAAACGATCGGAATGACAGGCAGCATCAGCCTGGCCCACATACGTGTGCTGGGGGAGCAGTGAGCACACAGAGGGACAGAAAATTGTAAAGGAAAGATGAACATAATAGTATCTTCAGCTCTTCTTTGAGCATTTTTACAATTTGTCATGGAGGTTGTGGGTGAAAATTTACACTTAGAGCCAAGTTCTGTTCCCTGAATGTGTTTGCCAATTTCAAGATGTTCTTCAAGCTCCATATAAAAATAATTTTTAAAAAATCCCAAAACCTAACATGATATACTCTCCTACATGGACATTCCCTCCTTCAAATATAAAAAAGAATACACACACACACACACACACACACACACACACACACACACACATAATGTATATTATACAGATATAATATATATAGCACAAATTCTCATTGTCAGTGTTTCTCTAATTTAGTTGCAAGAAATTGCTCATTATAAAATGTTATCTCTGGGGGTCGAAAATGGAGGAAAGGGAGAAAGACAAGGGTTTGTCCATAGCAATGTAGTTTAGATCCCAATTCTCAATCAGCTCTGGTATGAAGACCGACCTGAAGTGTAACTTAAGGCAAGTTTATACTCATCCATCTTCCATTTTAATCAGTTCAAAGGCAGTATTCCTGACCAAGTCAAATGGCTTATGCGTAGACACTTGATTTACCTAGATAATCCCTGATATTACACAAGAGGTTACATGGGGGGCTCGCCTCCAACTCTAGTTCCACCTTTTAAAGAGGTAGCTATGCCTCAGTAGCTGGCATTTGTGTGACACAAGGAAAAGCTTTCGCTAAGGACATTTATATAACTAGCTCCCTTGCGTGTACATCTCAGCTGTAGCTGCTTCCTATGAATAGAACTCAGTTTATACATACCTTGATTGCACAATGTTATGCTAATGATTTGGTTCTGGTTTTGTTACTGTTTAGCATATATCATTTCTGTGAATGTTTACTACATTTACCTTATATAATATTAATCAAAAAATTTGTTTCAAAGTTGTAAATAATTTGGCCTACGTTGCAGAAAGTTGGAATTTTTTACCTAAAGAAAGAATAGTTTCACGTGTCAAATCATTTTTTTTTTTTTTTTTTTTTGTCAAAGTGTTGCCTTAGTTGCTGCCAGTTGAAGTGGACAGGATTCACACAACACAACTTGTATTGCCCAGTGTCTGCGGTAGGACCCATGGGCTCAACCCAGGGGCACAAACGCCCTGCTCAGCTCTCCAACTAATTCCATTGTCTTTACAAGTCCACTTTTCTCTTGAGGTAATATGATCAAAACTCAGGTGAAAATAATGATACGAATTCCTACCTTGTGTACGTGCACTAAGATGAAATTGGCTTGTGCCAAAATTGCTTCCAGACACAAGTCCCCACCTGCCTCAGACTCCTCCTCACTCTGAATGGAATGACTCTAAGCTCATTGTGCAAAAAAATGGGAAGGCCACTAATGGAGCATTATCATTGGAGTAATAGATGTCAGCCACAATACCCAAATCTTTCAACGACAGCGGCTACTAAAGGATTTTTCTACCTTTAATTTCTATCCTCTCCACCTAAGTGAGCTACACGCGTCACCCACATGTTTACATTATTAATCAGGAGACAGGATCTCTTATCTCCTACCTCCCTTACTCCCAGTCCTCCCTAATATTTCCACTCACATGCAATATTTGTCTAAAATTTCATTACACTAACTTCTCCCAAAGCATGGTGATATTAAAATGAAGATGTGGTCTTCATTGAATAACCTCTTCCTGAAGTGAAACACGAGGACACACCAGTGTTATAACTAACATGTTAGACAAGGTCCATCCAACATACCGCAGTGTTAAGAGCGTAAGTAATGATGAAGAAAAGCACATTTAGACAAAGTTTAATTCTCATTTCTGCAAAAGGAAAAGAGAAAGAGGAGTCAAGATCTTTTGGAGGAAATAGAATCGTCTTTCTGTAAATGCATAATTTATCATCTTGAAATAGACTGGGCGAGTTCCTCCTCAGCCACACTTCACAATCACGGC
>NW_011888805.1:825142-826775 GCF_000151845.1 Pteropus vampyrus
GAACTTCTGGGTCATATGGTAGCTCTGTTTTTAATTTTTTTGAAGAAACTCCATACGGTTTTCTAAAGTGGCTGCACCAACTGGCAATCCCACCAGCAGTGCACCGAGGTTCCCTTTCCTCCACATCCTCACCAACACTTGCTGTTTGCTGATTTGTCGACGATAGCCATTCTGACAGGTGTGAGGTGATATCTCATTATGATAACTATGCATGATGTCGCATGGGCACGAAACTTCCCAGGGTGATCACTTTGTAAGTTATATAAATGTTTAACCACTAGGCTGTACACTTGAAACTAATATGATATTATACATCAACTGTATTAAAAAATAACCATTTTCCAGAAAAAAAAAAGAGAAATAGAAATTAACACATAAAAAGAGAGCTGGTGAGAGAGAAGTATGTTCTAGGTAAAGGAAGCAGAGTTCACAAGGCAGCTCTCAACTTACATGCCCTAGAAGCAATTTCTTATGCTTCCAAAGCTCAGAATATTATAATATTTCCTCATACAAATGGAAGAAGAAAAATGTGCATTTGGTTTACATAGCGATACACAGTAATATCTATCTCAGTAGAATCCCCGGGGTTGAAAATCACTAAGTTTGAGACTAAGAGCTTCAACATAGCGTAAACAAGACGAAGTTCTTTTCCGGTACCATAATAATTCAAACATACATTCAGATCTAGGACAGACACCACAGGCCTTGGCAGCAGGAGGGTAAACAAGAGATCAGCATTTAGCCAAACATAACATGTGTTTTTAATAGATTCAGTATAATTTATCTATTTACACGGACTGTCACTTTTTCCCAAAGGAAGAATCAGTGGTCTCTGTCCACGTTTCTTTCTGAACATTTTAAACATAGTGGGCCTGACTCTGCTTTGCTTAACACTGGCGTTTATCACAGATGCATGAGTGCAGTTAAAAACGTCCTTTCTGGAGAGGGATGAAAGAATCTAGAGGCTGGTTTGCTCGATTCTTTTTGCTGATAATTAAATCAATACCAGCCGCCGTCCTAAGATTCCTCACATCTTGTACGAACAAGAGTAAAGTCACCGTCCGGAAGCTTTCCCAGCCCCATGTGGCGTGTGCCTCACTCACAAGGCCTTATCAAGGCTGGCTCTGGGGTCGACACCACGGGGAACACTGAATTGAACATCAATCCTTTTGTCTCTTCACTCACTGGCCCCTAAGCAACCAGCCAGTGAGCTGGAGGGTTTGTCCTGGCTTCGTTCAAGCCCTTCCTCACACTTCCTCATCCCTGTGCACACGTGAAGTTTTCAAAGATTTAGGAAAGTCTGCACAGAACCAGATGTTCTGATAATTCTATTTCCAGCTGTCTCCTCACCCCAAGAAAGCCTAGTCACAGCATTCTCTCTATTTCTATCGACTACAGCGATGATCTGATCATCATTTATCGACCATGAAATGACTCCATACACCTTGTTTGCTGGGTGAAAAATTTACCAACAGTCTTTTTAGTATGGTTAAATCCTCAATTACATATGTGTATTGTATAGGTATAGATGCATAGAGATTTGCAGCATGAAAGGGTATTTAAAATGTTAATGTTCATACTTTAGTAAATCGAAGCAGTATTTATGAATGACTAGATTTTAGGAGATTTTTTT
>NW_011888805.1:828095-848969 GCF_000151845.1 Pteropus vampyrus
TTAAAATAAGTGGTTATGAAGATTAAATTAGTAAATACATATTACATATATATCTGTATGTGTAATAATATGTGTACATATTTGCATATACAAATCTAATAACATTTATATATTCTATATATACTCTGCTGGGTAGTAAATATCTGGCACATAATAAGCATTATTTAACTTGTCATTTTTGTAACTAAAATAAAAGTGCTCTTTCAATCCACATCCATCAAAAGAGGCTCTTTTTTTTTGTTCGTTTGTTTTCAATGTAAATTACCTAGAATGAATTAGAAATGTGGCCAAAAAAAAAAAAAGTTTTCAAATGTCTATTAATATCATTTTTCTTCTTTAACTTGAAGAGATAAATATACTATTTTCCATTTCTTTGAAATGATTAATTCTTGTACTTGAGGAAGGAGGTTATGTGGCCTACCAAGGAGATGAATTTTGAAACAAAATTTTTTTTAAAAGTCCGGATATGTGGCCTTTAGTTTCTCAAAACTTTCTAAAATATTAAAGGATTATAATAATGCTTCCCAAGAGTCTGGAAATGAATCCTTATGCTTAGCTTAAATTTGGAAAAACATTTAAGGCACTCAAAATCCTTAATGATCAAGGATAAGCAGAATGAATACCTCATGGCCAAGGTCAGATGAGGTTCTGCTGTCTTCTTGACTGTCTAAATTCTGCAAAGCTAAGGGTTAAAGCCTGAACATCTTCCAGGAATCTTCTAACCAGTAAAAGATTGTAACTTACTTTTAAATTAAAAATACTTTCTCCAAAAGTAAGGACAATTTACTTTCATATGACCCTTAGGTTTTTTCTGTGTTTGGTCTGGAACAATCATTCTATTCCAGATAAGTAAACTCATTGCCAAAACATTTGGCTTCTCGCACTTGCATAACAGGGGTCACTCTGCCAATCTCTTTACCTTTTTACTCCATGGTAAATTTCAGAGCAAAAGCTCTGTCCAGTAGCAGATCATAGAAAAGACTCAATTCAGCTATATTGAATGAACCCACTGAGAAGTCACTTCATGCTTTCCTATCAATCTTCTGTGCCAGTGGATATTAACTGCAGAGAATTTATCCAGAATAGTGTCTCTGTGTTAGGGTGAAGTTGGAGCCTCTGAAACTATTCATTAGAACAGTAAAAATTTAATACCCTCTTTGGGTCAAAACAACAATTTTCCTCATAATATCTGTATTTTCTATCTTTTAAAAGAAATTTTAATTGACTCTCTACAGCCGACAGGCACTAAGATGGCCTCCCAATTATCTCCATCTCTTAGTATTCATGTAATTCTCTCTCCTTGAATGTGGGTGGGATCTGTGACTTGATTCTAACCAATAGGATATTGCAAGGAGACATGATGTCACTTTTATGATTGTGTTTTATAAAATCATCTTGCTAGAAGATGCTCCTTTGCTGGCTTTGATGAAGCAAATGGCCATGTCAGGGATGTTCACAAAGCAAAACATTATGGGCAGCTTGTGATCACAACTAGCAGGAAACTGAGGCCCTCAGTCCAACAACCTACATGAGCCTGAATCCTGCCAACAACCACATGAGCTTGGAAATGAAGCTCCAGCTGACACCTTGATTGCAGCCTTGTGAAGCAGAAGACTCAGTTGAGCCATGCCCAGACTCCTGATCCACAGAAACTGTGTGAAAATAAATATGTGTTGTTTTAAGCTGCTAAGTTTATTGTCATATTGTTATGCAGCAATAGATAACTAAAACATCATCTTAAAAGACAGTAGGTCAGAGGTTGACACTTGTGCTTTCAGTGACATCCAAATGGACTTCCTATGTCAGATGGGCCTGTTGCTGAAGCACAGCTTCCCAGCGAATAGTGGAACTCACCGGGCCACCTTGCTCAAGACAGCCAATGCCCTTGACATACTCCCTCGACAGAGATCCCTGATCTGCCACCTCCCTTTGAAAGGCTGCTATGCTCTGAAGATGATCGTCCAAAGCCCTTTCAGTGAAAAACTATCTGCCTGCCACATGGCTTGAGGTTAGAATTATAGATTTTTATTGCTAGAAGGTACCTTGACAACTACTTTTGCAATCTTCAAAATTAGTTTCCCATGCATATTTGTGCCAGACACTGAGTTAAACACTGTGGGTTCAGAGATGAATGAAACCTATTTCTCGACCTTGAGAGGCTCACAGTCAAGTAGGAAAGAAGGTATTTTAAAAGGTAGCATAAAACTTTAAAAGACTGACAGTATCGAATGATGGAGAAGATATGGGAAACTGGAACTCTCATACATTGCTGACAAGAGTGTAAAACAGTACAGCCACTTTGGAAAACTGGCAGCTTCTTATTAAGTTAAACACGTTTCTACTCTATGACCCAGCAATTCCACACTAGGTAATTACCCAAGAGAAATGAAAACACATGCCCTCAAAAAAGACATGTGTACAAGAATGTTCGCAGTAGCCTTATTCGCAATAGCTCAAAACTGGAAAGACTCCAAATGTCCATCCATAGGAGAATGGATAAACAAATAGTGATATATTCATAAAAGGGAATACTCAGCAATAAAAATTAATGAACGTCAATATGGTAGATATTAGAACATACTGCAGTATGGATGAATCTCAAAAACACTGAGTAAAAAAAATGATAGAGAAAAATATATATGTTCTCTCTAGTTCAATTTCAATGAAGTTTAAGAATAGACAGCCTTAATCTTGAGTGTCTGAAATTGACAGAGACAGGACATGAAAGGACTTTCTGGGCAGGGAAAATGATCTATACCTTGATTAGGTAGACAGTTACACAGATGTGTGCACTTAACAAAACTCATCAAACTGTATACATAAGATATGTGCACTTCTCTGTGTGTAAATTTTGCCTCGATTAAAAATGAAAGAATAAATTGAAAGCACCAGGCTTTAAGAACCGGGTAGATCTGGGTTCTTACTGAATCTCTGAAGTTCACCCACTGTGACTAGGGCAAGTTATTTAATCCCTATGAGCTTCACTCTCCTCACCTGTAACATAGGATGATAATGCCTAAGGTGTGTTGTCTCTCAGGGTTGTTTTGAGCATTAAAAAGAGATAACGTTGGTAGAGTATTTAGCTTAATGCCTGGCACACGGTGAGTTATCATTATCATTCTTACTTTTGAAAAAACTACCTGAAAGTATGTATAAAGTGCTAAGTGATACACAGAAGAAGAAATTCTGCCTTGATGGCAAAAGTAAAAGAGAAACCTATATAAATGAGGTAATGGTATAAACTAGTCCTTGGGATAAGATTTTTCAAAGTGGACGAAAACATGGAGATAATACATCTCTGAACCTTTTTAAACCAAAGTTACTTTGACCTCTGTAAGTTAAGCAAGTTTCAGGGGACTCAAGATATATGAAATGGATTAATTCAGCAAGTGTTCATTAATTATGTGCTATACACGTCATACTAGGTACTGCAAATAGGAGAAACAATAAAACACAGAAATAACCATGAAGACCTGGATTATACCAGAAATGTGGTTCACTTCTAGTAAAGTGGGAAACCTAATCAAATTATAAATGTATTTGAACCTGCTGGTCTCACGTCACATTGAATCATGGCCACTGAGGTGTTTAGGGAGATGATATGGTTTTAGGCAGACAAAGCTGAATCTGGAATTAGCTACCTATTTGCCATGTGGCCTTTTGCAAATCACTTCACCTCTAAAAGCTTCAGTTTTCCTACCTACAAAATGCCTAAGAAAGTTATCTTGGAGATTAAATGAGATAACCAGAGTGCAAGCATCTATTACAGTAGAGTATTTAGTACAGTAGGGGCTTGAAAGACGTTAGCTTACTTCCCATTGAAACGGCTACAGAAAACCCAGAGACTTGGGTTAGATATAACCGTGAGAGGAAGGTGTACCTTAACCTCACATTGTAATAGTATTGATTATATCACTGTCATTAAAAAATGAACCCTTTTAAAAGAAAAACTTAGTTTTAGATTTTAAAGAGATCCATATTTAAATCACCAAACAATTCCACTATAATGGTATCTTTTGACCGAAATTGGCCAGCAGTCTCCCAGATGAAAATAAGTAATGTTGGCATGGATGGACTGCTTTTGCAGTCTTCCATAATGGTAAACAGAGTCACTGAGAAGGAAATGTTTTTTCTGTGGACACCTGTCTCACTCAACATCTGCTCCCTGCCTCTCCTGTGATCACTTGAAACATTTTGAAAATATTTGGCCTAAATTAGACACTTGGTATAGACGTTTCTTTCCTGAAATGTTAATATGGGAAACGATGTTTGTTTATCTACAGGAATCTTCAGGTGCCCAGGCCACACTCAAATTTAGGGTTTCAAAATTTCATTTCTGGCAATAATTACATAGGTGTGTTCTTTATTTTATTTACTATCTCTTTCCTGTGTTTTATTTAGCTTCCTGAACCACACTGGCTATGTCATCACCACGACAGAGTGGTTTGTAAACCCTCTAAGTGCTACTCCCAGTATTGCCACAGACCAGCCCTGTTATAAGAAACCTCTTAAAATACACAGAATAGGGCCACACTGTATTTGCTGCCTCCAAGGGTATGAATTAAGGCTAAGCGCAAGCATATGCCTACCGAGGAAATGGCCTTACACTTTTTAAACATATCAAATACTACAGCAAAATGAAGTACATGGCTTAAATAATAATCTCACTTCGTTAGGATAACCACAGATGAAGGGATGCGCGGATGGGAAAAAAACTCCCCCGGCGTTCCTCCAGCCACTTCCACTTTAGAGGAATGACACCTCAGTTCTCTTCTAAATGCTACACATCATCTCTTTAACTAAGTCAGCCAACCGCCTCCACAACTCCTAGTGATCAGGACCTGTATCTCCTTCTTGCTCTTCTCATTTGAAGCACAAGAAGCTAAAACCATAGATTTTGCCACAGTATCACTCAAACAGCTATATCTTGTAAATAAAATCATGATTGGCATGAGACAGTTACATAGGTACAAGCGCATGATTGACTTTTTCTTTAAAAGACCGATGAGGAAGGTTAGTTGGAAGGCTCCTTCTTGCCTACACAATGAATTAACTGAGGTTTATCTTGGTTTTTCCTGAAAAGCAATTAAAACAAATCTTTGCTATTTTCTTGATACTTGCTATGCCCCAGTGACAGGTTTTAAATATCTTAAGGATGATTACAAAAGCACCAAGTAATAATCTGTGAAGCCCTTTGGATTTTGAGTTGGCTAGCAAAGTATATTACTGCTCTTATAGAATTATAGTGGTAGTTAAATGTTAAGCCATCATTTTTATTCTTCACAGACTATTTGTTCTAGGTGGACCAAATAAAATCATTCAGAAAAAACTGCACAGATGCTTATAGAAATATGGCTGAGCTCTTTTTGCTTCTGCACAGGGAAAGCTAGCAACAATTTGCTGTCTGTTCAAAGATTGGATGAGCAAAACCAGGTATCCTTGGGCAGATTATAAAGCATTGTTAGGAGAGAAAGTGAAAAGTCTTTTAAAATTTTAAATAGTAATTATCAAAGAGGAATTCAATCAAAACGGAACATGAAATAACAACAAAAGACATCTATCAATATATTAGGATTTTTCTGTCTCCTTATTTCTAAGGAATAGAATTTCTTCTCAAAGATGGAAATTGAGCCAGAATGAAATTCTGACAAAGCATATGTTATTTCAATGATTTCTTCTCTCCCTAAGTATTAAATTAATCATAAGAGAATAAAATTATGTAAATAAATGCAGGTATGGCATTTTTATGGATATGAATGAATTACTGATGCTATAAGAAATTTTCTAACTTCATCTTTTAGTGTATCATTTAATAAAAGGTAATATAGCTCTACTTTTAAAAAAAATTTCTTCACAAGTTATGAGAAAGACATTTTATTCTATTTTAAACCTTACTAAACTTTTTTAAAAAAATCTATCAAAATATCAAGAAGAGCCATCATAATTTTAGTTTTTTTTTTTTTTCCTTTCGAAAGTTTCTTGGTCATCTTGGTCAAGGAATTGAATCACGTTTCAGAAGACAGGCATGGTCAAGCACAAAGGCCAGTTTTCACTAACGGACAACATAGTAAGGACACGCACTGCATGACAGAGAACGACCAAAGGGGTGAGACCGTGAGTGTGGGGCGAAGACACGACAGGGGAGCTGGGTGACCAGTCGCTAGGTCTCAGCAGGCGGAAATGCTTTGCAGGGCAAAGGCCCAGAGTGGCGAAGGGTCGGGCTCCAAATGCTAAAAAACAATATCCGCTGCCTCTTGCCGATGCCCACCAGGGCATGACCAGTAGCTAAAGGTTTCAGTGTACAGAGCATCTATTCCATTCTTCGGCATGCAGAAGAGGCACATTCTAGAAAGATGGTTTTCAAACCAAATGCATAAGCCCCATTTTCCCATTGACAATCCTTTACAAACAGGGCTTGGATTCGAGTAGGGTTGGAGTTTAGGGGGGAAGCGTGGGTCCAGCAGTTGCAGTGTGACCACCAGAAGCAGCATCTTTGGCAGTGCAGTACCAGATGCAAGTTCACAGTTGCCAGCCCAGGACCATCGCAGTTTCCTGATCTCTGTAAATATCCCTTTTTTATTGTCTCTTCTGCATCTGTTTCTTCCTTTCGTCCTTTCTGCAACAACTGTCCTTTCCTTTCCATTCCTTCCTTTTGTTCCTCTAGCCCTCTCGACACCATCGTATCCAATCTCCTGTATTAGATGCCCTATTTGAATTACCTGCATTTGTCTCCTCATTGGGCCCTGCCTCGTATAATGCTCCCCTCAATACCAAGCACAGTGAGTTTTCTCTAAAATAAGGAAGTAGGGAATCAGTACGGGACTATGAAAGAAGCACTAAATTTGAAGTTAGAAGAACTAAGTTGAAATCTCCACTCTGTCACTTCACTGGCCGTGGGACCTTAGGCAAGTAAGCTGACCCTCCTTACCTCCTCTGTGCCACGAGCCATGTCCCAGGGCATCGGGGTGAGCACGAGCCAAGTCCCAGGGCATCGGGGTGAAAGCCTCTGGCTCTGAGGTTTTCAGCCTAACTACATGTGAGCATCACTTGGGGAACTTCTTTTGAAAATCCCCATCTGGACTCCCCCGCCAGAGAGCCTGATAGTTCATCTTAAGTGTGATCCAAACCTTGGTGGTTTTAAACTCTTCCCAGGTGATTAGTCCTCACAGCATGATTTGAAGACCACTGGGGCAGAGCTCGGTGTGTGCCCTGCAGACCAATGGCATCGATGTCACCTGTTAGAAAGCAGACTTCCAGGCCCCGTGTCAGTCCAATTAAATCAGAATCCACGTTTTACAAGACCCCCAGGTGATCCCTATGCACATGACAACTTGAGGAACACTGATCTCGAACAAAGTACTCACAGAACAATGGTAGGATATGAATGTTAAATACTTATTGGAATTGAATATTGGGTTGCTTCATATTGGGGCACGCACCTGTGCAGTACCCTTGAGTAGAACCAACTGGAACCTCTATTTTGGAATATCAGGCCTCAGTCACATGAGCCTGAGAGTCCATGCCATCACATTTACCGCAGCAGCTTCTGGCAGGTCTCCCTGTTTCTACTCTTATTCCTCTGCAATTCATTCTTCATTTTCCACAGGGCAACCAAGGTGATCTTTTTAAACGTGAATAAGAATCCTGATACTCAAAGCTGGGTCCACGGACCAGCAGCAAACAGCATCACCTGGAAGCTGTTAGAAATGCAGAACGTCAGGCCCCACCCCAGGCCGGCTGAAGCAGAGTCTTCAGGTTAACAAGGTCCCCAGATGATTCAGATGTACCTGCTTAAATCCTCTGGTGGCTCTCGATTACATTAGGAGGGATATATCAAACTCCCAGATGATCTGGCCCCTGCGTTCTTCTCCGACCTGGCACCTTAGCACTGTCACCCATTGTCACTGTGCTCCACACACACTGACTGGCCTTCCTTCCGCTCCTCGAGCTCACCAAGCCCATCCCTCAGTCAGGGTCTTGGAACTGGCTGCTCCCTCGAACCCTTGTCCCCCAGACCTTTATGTGGCTAGCTCTTCAGTTCCTTTGTCACTTCCTGAAGGTAGCTTTGCTTGTTCAGCCTATTTCATGAGCCCACCCCCCTTTCCCTCTTCCTATCCCCATTTGTTCTCTATCATATTATCCTGTTTTCATTTCCTCAAGGCACTAATGAATATTTGAAATGATCTTATTTATATGTTTACTTATTTCTTACCACCCCTTCCTGCCCCCAAAATGTAAGCTCCATAAAAAAAAAAGGGACATCGTATGTCTTGTTCTCTGCTCTACTCAGAGCCCAGAAAAATGTTTGGTAGGCATTTAATAAATACTTGTTGAATATATACTACTGTCATATTTTTTCCATCAAAGTTCCTAGTGTAGTGAGTTTGATGCTAATTGTCAGACAGACTCTCCTTTTCCCACACCTGAAAATTCCTAGTGAAGGAACTTCAGCAGAGAACAATCCTGGCCTGACATCTCTCCCACCTCCTTTTAGCGACTTGTTTGATGAATGAATTTCGGAGAAAGCAACTGAACATTTCTGGCTTTTGGAACCAGCTTGTCTCCTGGATCCTGACACTCTCTGCCACTGGGTTCTCTTAGTGGGGTAGGCTTTGTCCTGGAAGGGGTGGGGGCGGGTACCATGGGTTCAGAGGATAATTTCAGTTGGGAGGAGAGTTAGCAAACCCATTAGGATGCAAATCTAAAGCCATTTTAATCTTGAATGGTTCTTGTCTCCGATGGTTCAAATGGTCCAAAAATTCAGAAGAAGGCTAAAGCAGTATTATTTATTAAGCCACCTAAAATCCTAGCACATATCACAACTCATAGCAGGTATACTAATAATACCTATCAATATAAATGGGCATGTTGGAGAACTATCTTACTCAAGTATTCATGGAACTATCTAGAACTCTGTTTTTGCCTCCAATTTATGCCCTTGTGAATTATCAGCTGAGGAAACTGATCTTGATTCAAGTGGTTCTCCATTACTTCTGAAGAGAATTGCTAATCTCTTCTCCGTGGTAATTCAGTCTCCAAGAGCAAAGTGTCTTTGGAAATCTTAGCTCTGCTGAGCAGCTGTTTTACCTGGGAAGGGTCCTGCTTTCTCATCTACTTGGGGAAGACTTCTGGCATCCCCAGGGGATCACCTGTGTACCCCTAGACTGCCTACCCTCCCATCCTGTATAGTTAGTGGACCCAATGTCCATCTTTCTGCAAGGTCTCCCATTGTTTCCGATGGCATTTGAAAATAGTAACAAGTCTCAAAGAGCTGCAGATACGTCCTAGGAACAATTAGAATATGCTCATCAAGTTCAAAACCTCTAAATTCCTTCAGAGCTAAATGGCATTTAGAGATTTTCTAACTTAATCCTTGTATCAAGAATCCAGTGCTCAGAGAAGTTACGTGATTTGCCCAAGGTGACTAAGCTAGAGTGACGCAGGGCCTGAACCCTGTATCAATTCAAGATGAGCCATCGTTACTATCAATTTTAATAAGTAAGTTAGGTAGTTGTGTGAAACACTGCCAGATGCCAAGTAGGTCCTATGAAATTTATGTTTGTTTGGGTTTTTGTGAGATGGAGTTAACACACATTAACATGAGTCAGACATAAGAAAAAATGATGAAATGCTACCAAATCATTACAGTACCAATAACAAGAAAAGTTAACTCATGACTCAGAATACATAATTTCCATACACATTAAATTAGCATTGGCTTACGGTAAGAATGCATTTGAGCACATGTAGCTGCGGGGATTAATTGAGAACTCTGTCAAGCAGATGCTCCCCTGTGTGTGCTTGGGAACTGCTTCTTTTCCATAAAACATCATGAACTCTGGTAGTTCACATTAAAGAAAAAGTGAAACTCCCAAAACTTCGGCTTTCAGTCACCACAACCCAGACCTGTAAATCAGCACTGCTCATTTAAGTAAGTTATTGGCTAGACAACAAAAAAAGGTGGTTTCTTCTAGTCTTTACTGAAAATGATTGTGTGGCATCATGAAAGGAAAACACATACTCATCTTTAAACTAACTAAAGTTTCTAACATGCCTTTTAAAAAAATAGCTGTGAAATTGAAAAAGAAAAATATTTTCCAAGGAAAGCCGATTGCTCTGAACTTCCTGCCTTACACACCCCCATAGTTTTACACAAATGTCAATACTTAAGATTCAGAAATGAATCAACCAGGCGTTGTCTTGGAAAATACTAAAGGCCCCCAACTAAGCATGCAGGTTGGCCAACACTCTATGGGTGCCAGTGAGGCGTCTCGCTCAGTGCACACAAGGTGCCTATTTTTGCAACATGGCAAATGACAGACTGGAGACTCAGAAAATTATGGCAATTGAGCCCTTCATGACAAGACCGCCTCGCTAATAAATCGGTTAAATCTTAACAAGCCATGACGAGAGCTGACCGGGGCCTAGAGACATGCTTGATTGAGACTCGCTCTCTGAGAAATCTTACTAAGTCATCGCCTTTCTCCTACAGGAAAAGGCCGTTGACCACCTTCGATGGATTGCACAGGGATCATAAAACGATTAATGAAAAGTCTTTGAGCTTCCTGAGATCAAATTTCAAATTGGTAGCAACATACGCCTTAAAGATTGACGTTTCATTTGTATACTTTGGGGATTACATTTTGATAGGTCATGTTAAATGGTCGTTTTCTATTAGCAAACTTCAGGTGAAATTTACCTTTAAAGAGTATGAATTCTATGATATTAGGGTCCATGTTTTTTAGTATCCTCGCACACAGCATAGCTGCTATGCGCACAGTATGTCCTTAGTAACTGCTTAATAAACAAAGAAATAATAAACAAAGAACTAAGTGAATGAGTTGCTTGTTTATTGGAAATAATGCTGCTTCTGAGAAGAGAACGCTTTCTCAAAATGGTTTACTTTCACCCAGGTAATCTAAAGATTACTTATTAATGGATTTTCTTTCAAGAAGTGACTCAATGACAATAAATTGTGTTTTCTTCTTTTAAGGTGGTCAGAGAAGTAAGATTAGTTTGACATTGGATATATTTCCTTTTTGTTTAAATACATTTGAGGTGAAAATGAAATGAATCTTATAACTGTAGGTGATTTTTTTCTCCTGCGTATATCACTGCTATTTTTTGAGATCTTTTTAAAAGCTGTTAAACAATGGAAAACCATGGAGACAATAGGTGGAAAAAATTACATGTTTGAGACAGACTCTTACCCACATAGCTTTAATAAGAGCATCGATTTCTAAATGAAAAACAAGATGGGGAAAAGGTTGGCACGAGCAACTGTTTCTCTCAAACTCAGCCATTTCGCAGAGTGCTCATATTGATAAGAAAAAGACTTTACTCTTAAACCAGGATCTATGCAGATCCTTAAGACTGTGCTTAGATCTGGGAAATATGTTTTTTCCTGTAGCCTTTTTAATGAAACGGCTGGTTTTAAAGGTATGTTTTTTTAAAGTAATATTCGGATTTGTACATGTTGAATTTCAATCACTGCAATTCTCTGAGCTGGAGATCTGTACAGTGGACAACTCTGTGAATTTTATAGGTGGGCGGCCGGCTGGAAAGGTGACAATATTTCCAGCAAGGTTAGAACATGTATAGCCTATTTGTCCGCCATCTAAATTTCCTTGACCACAAGGTATCCTTTGAATCTTGGACACACTTTTTCTGCTGGGAACTTTCTGGTTCTCATTTCATAAAACCAAAGTTGTCTTCTTTTTTCTTTCTCTAGGGTCCGCAATGTTTAAAAACATGTTTGTGATGTTTTCCTATCATTGTAAATTTCTGTTATACTCTATCAATATTGTCTTCACAGAACTAAATGAACCAGTATGAGGAGGTCCCCAATGGTCTGGTGCTTTTTCTGGGGAGCAAAAGAAGGTCAAGGATGATTCCATTAAATGGTAGTGAATAAGGGAGCGCCTATAACTTCTTATTATAGTTTCCAATACAGACCTTTTCTCATTCTTTCCTACTGACTGTTTTGACAGTTATGACAAAGAAAAGACAGAAATTCTATACTGACTTGGAACTGCTTGCTACTTATAAGAAGCAAGTTAAAAAAAAAAATCAAGGAATATGAATAGTTCAGAAGTTTTGAATCTTTGCCTAAATATCAAATAAAACTCATCTGACAAGGGTCCACATATAAATTGACACTTAGGTACCCCAGCTCAAACAAGATAGAGGGTTCTGCTGATGCAATTTGATTTGCATTTTCTGATTCGCTTTCCCATACAAGATCACTTTGACTCTCCCCTCCAGACGATGCTCCTTAAAACCATTAAATCATCATCAAGGTTATTGCCAATTCAACAGGCAATGGTCTTGACACTCTCACGTTCACATCCCTACCACCGTGTTCCTGCAGCTGGGCACTGCAGACCTGGGGACATGCTGTACATTGTCCTTTCACTCTGCAGGATGCTGATTCATTTTTAGGTCTCCCTCAGCTATGCTTTTAAACTAAACTTGCACTGTACTAGGATCCTAAGGCCTTCATACTAAGGTGTAAATTTCGACCATAAGCAACGTGCTCCATTTCTGGATTTTTTAAGAGCTAAAGAAAATTAAGACACACACAGTTGTTGGGGACTGAATGTTTGTGTTCTGCACCCCGCCCCCAAAAATTCATATGTTGAAGCTCTAACCCCCAATGTGAAGGTACGAGGAAGTGGGGCCTTTGGGAAGAAATGAGGATTAGATTAGGTCATGGTGGGACCCTCATGATGGGATTAGTGCCTTTATCAGAGAGGAAGACAGATCTTGCTCTCACCAGGCATACACACTGAAGAAAGGCCGTGTGAGTGCACAGCAAGAGGCCACTGTCCACAAGCCAGGGAGCTGGGCCTCACCAGGAACTGAATCTGCAGGCCCCTTGGTCTTGCACTTCCTAGTCCCCAGAACCGTGAGAAATTAATGTCTGTTGTTTAAGCCACCCAGCTTATGGGATTTTGTTATAGGATGCTGAGCTAAGACACACCTAAAACTTGGCATCCAATTTTGGCTGATTTCAGTAAAGATCTGAAAATATCCTTAGAGAGATGCATTTTTTGATAACTGGAATAAACTTGATTAACATTCTATCAAAAGCCTTTATAAATATTCGACCCACTACTTATAACCAAGTCAAGTAAATTGAGTTTAACTGTAATGAGTCAAAACTGAACTTCAATCTGCCAAATACTAGCTCTATGACTGAGAAAGTACTTATGCAATGTGGGCCTCGGTTTTCTTATTTTTAAAATGGGGATAAAAATTGTACCTATCTTTTATCATTATTGTAAGGATTACATGACTTATTATTTGTAAGGCTTGATCCTAATAAGTACTATATAAATGTCTACCAAATGAAACTAGAAAATGTTCACAATGCCTGGTATACAAAAGGGATCTGATAAATGAGCTGAATCTGAAACCAACAGCAGTGCAGCTTTGTAAAGCAAATTTTAAATAATAACAGGTAAGGTAGTAGGAAGAATACTGTCCTGCGAGTCATGGAATGACTGTTCTGGTCACAAATACACCCTGTGATATTTGCATAAGACACTTCCTCCTTCTGCACCTGAATTTTTTATCTGCGAAATGAGAAAATGGTACCAGAGTAGTTTCCAAATGCAGGTTTTGGGTTGTGAACCAGTCGGCGCTGATCTATCCCGTGAGAAAAAGGGAAAACAAAGGACGATGAATTGATTTTTTTCATAAAGTTACATTTAATGACTTTAAAGGAATATTCTTTAATCTGAGATCATTATTCTCTCCTTTCTTTCCTTGCATTCTCTTTTTTATATTCTTCTCTCTTCCTCTTCCTTTCTTTTTGATGTGAAATTTTCCTCTTATTTTATGCAACAGTTATGAAAGCAGATGGTAGATATCTTCAATTGTGGTAAAATATACATAACATAAAATCTACCATTTTAAAATGTTCAGTTCGATGGCATTAAGTGCATTTGCACTGCTGTGGAACCATCATCATCCATCTCCAGGACTTTTTCATCATCGTGAACTGAAACTCGGTACCGACTGAAAAATAACCCCATTCACTTCCCTCCCCAGCCCCTGGCAACCACTATCCTAGTTTCTGTTCCTGTGACTTTGACTATTCTAGGTACCTCATATAAGTGGAATGATATAATATTTGTCCTTTGGTGTCTGGCTTGTTGCACTTAGTATCAATCTTCAAAGTCAGATTTTTTTAAACATTCTTACATGACAGTCCCCAAGTAATGTTCTTAACTAGTTCTTCCTCTAAAGGCCTGGAAACCACTGGACTAGAAAATCTTTAATTTCTCATCTAACACTACTGTTTTACAGTTCTACAATCAAGGTCAACTGTCATATTTCAGTACATTGCAGCACCCACGACAATAAACTTGAAATAATGTAGCTCAACCATCTTTGCAGGGGTAGAAGTGGACTGAACTTGTGTTGGGTATAACACTTCCCAAATTAATTGCAGTATCTCTTTTATGCTCTAAACTAGTTATACTATAATTGTAAAAATGAAAGGATGATGGAAAATACTATTTTTAAACAAACTGGCAAAAGGAGATTGATGGTTTAGTCCAGTTTACACCGAATTCTACGAAGCACCTCCTCATGTCTGCCCCTGAATAATTCAGTAAGTCACTTCATTAAGGGAACATTTTTAGAGAGGCCTTGGTTCCTGAAATTATCTTAAAAGTCATAGATCTCAAGTCACCTCTTAAATAACTATCCAGCCTCACAGGCAAGATGCTTCAAAATTTGCAGCCCTTTGTGAAGCAGTTAATCATACTCATTTTAAGCACAGTGCCCAGTGCTTTTTAAATGTTTTGGATGTAGTATGTAAATCTTTACTCATGAGAGTAACTCCAGCATGTTCCACACTTTAGGTCACAAACTATGAAATTACTAAAAATAAAGCTTCCAAAATAAAACTTCCAAAATAATATTCCGTAGGCCATAAGTAGAGAAATACATAATGATGGGTGTGGTAAAATTGTAAAATTGTTTCATTTTTGGAACTGAGGCTACGAGGCACTATTACAAAGAAGAAGAATACAGAGAACAAATAAAAGTCTTAAATGTTTTTGAATTCTTAAAAGTCAGCCCCAAAGAATTTTAAAAAGTCGGGGGGAGGGTGGGGGTAGGGGTAGGGGTGGGATATGTAACTAGTGAAGATAAGAACAGTGACCGTGAGAGGAAGAAAGGGCGATACAGGGCCCAGCAAAGAAAGGATGAACTAAAAGGGGGCAGATGGGGATGGCAAGAACAGAAAAGATTCGAGCTGGGTTTGGACGCAGATTGAACGAAACAGAATGGAATGGAGCACACATGAATACTTGCACCTGGACTTTGACACAGAATGCTGACATCCCCTGTGCCCTCCAAGCTTCACTGTGATGCCTGGACGGGGCTGACAACACCTGCATTTTCCAGATTGGGAACTGGGGCAAAGAGACAGTCATTAGAGCACAGACGTCTTCTTTACATGGCTGGGTTAGAGAGGCAGAGCGAGGCAACATGGGTAAAGGGGATCTGGGAGCAGAGCATGCCTATTCATATAAAAGCTTAAGTTGGGATCTACTTCCTCCACCACTGTTAAACATATTTAAATTTAACTTAAAAAAAAAAAAATCCCAGGGCTTCACTTGAAATATCCATCGTGTCCCTGGGAACCCTCAACTTAATCAGGGATGCAGAACTTAAATGGATTTTCCACTTCTTACTTCAAGGACTTAGTGGCATCATGCTTCTGGTAGATGATGTATATTTTGAGTTATTCTTGCTTATTCCCTCCCAAATAAATAGCATCTGCTTTTTAATTTTTAAGAAAGAGGCAAATCTGTTTTTAGTTGACTTATTCAAATGGAGTACTAATAAAAAGTTAACCACAATGTACTACTGGTTATGAAATGTTATTGTAACATTAAATTGTTTCTACTGCCAATTTGGTTAATTTAATGATTTGTTAAGTCTTAAAAAGTGGCTGATACTTAGTAGATGCTTAATAATGATTACTTAATGAACACTTTTGCCCTAAAGCTTAATAATAAAAATAACAATAACCATCATAGCAAACACTTTTATTTACTTATTATGGACAGGCAGTTCTCCAAGTGTTTTATGCATATAAAATTTGTTTGGTTTTCTCCTCCATTTTACAGGTAAGGAAAATGAAACCAAGTGGGGTATAATGAGCTGCCCAAGGACACAAAACTAGTAAGTGACAAAGCCAAGGATTTTGACCCAAGCGATCTGGTTCTAGGGTCTGTGTTCCTAATATCACATTATCCCGCCCCTCCTAAGAAATGGATTTTTTTTTTAATCTAAAGAGCATATGATCCTTTAAGTGTATTCTCAAAATATTATATTTGTATACTAGCTCCACAAACTTAATTTTTCCAACAGTAACATAATGGTATTATTAGCTTATGATTTTGCTCTTTCTGAGCTCTTTCTGAGGTGACCACAATCATGACAAATATTTTTGAGATCATCTCATTTGAAGTTTAGAAATTTGTTTTTCAATAGGAAGCCACAGACTCCTCTCTTAGAATAAAAGAACAAGTGTTACATCATTCTTTTTATTCAGAATCTTGTTCTACTCTATAAGTAAAATTAAATTAGTTAATCTATTTTGTTGATAATTAGGATGTCCAAGAGTCTATTTGCTGGCAAAACCCAAAATGTGCCATATATATATATCTATATGCACATATAGATATATATATATGAATTCATATACATATATATATGAATTGTTTAGGCCATATATATGTATATATATGAGAACAAGAAAGATCATCTGCATTTTAGTCCTTATCAATGATGCCCTTATTTATTGGTATTTACTGGTAGGAGAATAATGGCCTTCATATGATGTCCATGTCCTAGTCTACAGAATCTGTGACTATGTTACCTTACACGGCAAAAAAAACTTTGCAGATGACATAAATTGAGGACCTTGAGGTGGAGAGATAATCTAAATGGGTCTAAAATGTAATCACAGAGAGAGAGAAAGAAGAGAAAGTCAGAGAAGATGTAATGACCAAAACAAGGTCAGAGGATTGCAGTGTGAGAAAGACACAAGCTGACATTGCTGGCTTTGAAGGTACAGGAAAGGGGAGGGGGAGGGGCACGAGCCCAGGAATGCAGGTGGTCTGGGGAAGCTGGAAAAAGCAAGGAAATGGATTCTCCCCTAGAGCTTCCAGACAGGAACACAGGCCTGCTGATCTCTTAATTTTAGCTCAGTTAGACCCTTATTGGACTTCTGGCCTCCGGAATTATGAGATAACAAATTAGTGTTGTTTTAAGCAACTAAGATAGCGGTAATTTGTTATGGCAGCATATGGCAACATAACTTGAACTTAAAGCTCCAGAAATGCAATCTGAAATTCATGAAGCTAAATGAGTTCAGATGCTCCCAACAAGCCAAAAAATTGAGTTGCAGCAGAAAAATTCTCAGAACATCAAGGACGCCTCCAGATTTCCTTGGTACTGATGGTCCTTCATTCTCCTTTCTGTTTCTTTCTGTTATCTCCTTATATCAGTCAAAACCACCCTTAGACTTGCAAATCCTCTCTTTAAACAGGAATTCCCTTTCTTGATCATTTGTAAGTAAAAGGAAAATTGCTTTCAGGCAAATAGTGAAAGACTATAAATCTACCTAGAGGAGTGAAAATATCAGACATATGCTATATCATCACCTAAAGATATATTTGTCAGGTTTTTCTTCTTTCAATCATTCCTAATCTATTTTGTCTGATACAAATATAGCTATCCCTGCTCCCTTTTGGTTTCCATTTTCTTGGAATCTTTTTCATTTCTTGGACTATCATTTTAAGGCTATGCGTGTCTCTTGTGGGCAGCAGACAGTTGGGTCTTGTTTTTTGAATCCATTGTCTCGCTATGACTTTCGATTGGAGAATTTAATCTGTTTACATTTAAGTATTGATAGATAAAGACTATTACCATCTTGTTCATTGTTTTCTGACTCTTGTAGTTCCTCTCTGCTTCTCTTGCTGTCTTCCTTTTAGAAGTGATGACTTTTCATAGTGGTATATTTTGATTCTCTTCTCTTTACCTTGTGCGTGTCTACTATACATTTCTATCACATACAGAAACTCCACCTTTTTACCCGCCTCTTCATATTTTATGCTTTTGATGTCACAACTTACATCTTTTTATAGTGTATGTCCGTTAACATATTATTGTAGCTACAGCTATTTTTAAAACTTTTCTCTTTAATCTTTATACTGCAGATAAGTAGTTAACACACCACCATATTGTCTTAGAGTGTTTTGAATCTGACTATATCCTTACCTTTACCAGTATGTTGTATAATTTTAGCATTCTTTTGTTTCACCTTGAAGAATTTTTTTCAGCATTTCTTCTGAGTCACATCTAGTGGTGATGAAGTCCCTTGGCTTTTGTTTGTTAGGAGAAGTCTTTATTTCACCTTTATTTATGAGGAACAACTTTGCTGGATTAAGCATTTTCCGTTGGCAGAGTTTCTTTCATCACTTTGAATATGCCATCCAATTCTTCTAAACTGAAAGGTTTCTGCTGAGAACTGCTGATAGCTGCATGCAGGTTCCTTTGTATGAGAGAATTTAAATATTCTCTGCTGCTTTTAAAATGTTCTTTCTGTCTTTGATTTTAGACAATTTTATTATAATGTATGTTGGAGAAGATGTTTTGAATTGAAATTCTGATATGACCTATTAGCTTCATGAACTTGGATGTTTAAATCTCTCCTCAGGTTTGGGAAGTTCTCACACATTATTTCTTTAAACAAGTTTTCTACTCCTTTCTCTCTCTTTCCTCTTTCTGGGATTCCAAGGATGTGCAGATTGCTTCTATTAATAGTGTCCCCTAAGTCCCATAGGCTTTCTTCATTCCTCTTCATTCTTTTATCTTTTTGCTCCTCCGATTGGATAATTTCAAATAATCTGTAGTTGAGTTCATTGATTCTTCTTCTTGGTCCAATCTGATGTTGAAGCTCTCTATTGAATTCTTCCGTTCAGTTTTTTTTTTTTTTTTTTTTATTCTTCAGCTCCAAAATTTGTTTGGTTCTTTTTAATATTTTCTACTTTTTTGTTAAAGTTATCATTTTATTCTTGTATTATTTTCCTCATTTTATTAAATCTTATAGCTCTCTGAGCATCTTTAGAACAATTACTCTGAATTCTTTGTCATGCAATTCTTGTGTCTCTTTTTCTTTAGGTCAGTTACTGAAGGTTTACTGTGTTCCTTCGGCAGAGTCATGTTTCCCTAATTCTTCATGACCCTTATAGCCTTGTACAGGTGTCTGTGCATTTGAAGAAAAAGTCACCTCTTCCAGACTTTATAGACTGACTTTGGTAAGAAAAGACCTTCACCTGTAGGTGACAGTATACTGGAGCATGCTGTAACACTGGGTCTACTGGTGCAGGATGCCAAGCGTGGGACATGTGGTAGTTCCAGATCCAGGGGGATGTGATGACTTGTCATCTCAGGCCATTGGCCTCCACAGCAGCTACAACTGTGTGGTCCTTGGTGAACACTGTGGGTATTCCACAGAGGCTACAACAGCTGATGGGGTGAAACCGAAGCAGGTCCTTCATGTGGTGCCCCAAATGGCTAGAGAAGCTGGTCTCTTACCTGCTTCTCTCTTTCTTGGTGAGAGGAACTCTTTCTAACTGGGGCTTCTCTCTTGGAGCTGAGCAATGCCAGCTTAGGGGATGGGATGATGCAGGCAAAATAAAGCTGTTTTTCTTTCCCTTTTGTGTGGTTATTCTCGAGTTTTTGCTGCACTGTGTTGCTAAAGTTTCTTAAGTGGACTACAGAGCTCTCCCAGAGTGTTTTCATTTGTGGATAGCTGTCTAATTATTGATTTTTATGGGAGAATGGAGGCTGGGGTCTCCTAATCCACCATCTTGGTGGATCTAAAATTCTGAATCTAAAATTCTGTAAACTGTAGACTCTCATCCCAGTCTATAGTACACAGGACAGAATCCATCAGAGAGCACTGTTAACTGATACTCTAAACACACCGGTTAATCTGTCTATTTAAGGAGACAGCTTTAAGAAAACTTTCATTTCCCACCCTCCAAATTAAGGTATACTGCTACTAATCTTAATAACAGATTAATATTTAATCTGTTAAATATTAATAATATTTCTTTTTCTGTGCTATCAGTTGAATGATGAAAAGGAAATATGGGTAACAGGATAAGGCAGCACCAATAGCTAATAAGTTAAGAAGGAAAATATAATCTTCATTTAAATTATGTTTATCACAGAAGTGCATGGTTTTTCTTTAGCCTTAACCACATGAGGGCAACTGTTCTCTGTAGGCAATCAGATTACCTCTGATATCAAGAATACCTGATGTTAGAAGGAGATATAAAAGCTTTCTTAGAGGTTACTTTTTTCCCAAGGGTAATTTTATACTGACCATAATAAATTTCTTTTTTTTACTTTACTTCATTTAGATTAAAAAATAAACTTTCTAAATCATTCTTTTAGATTTTGTCATAAATTTTCACACAGTCTGAAGAAGCATTCTGAGGTGCAAGAAAAACATTCCAAAAATCAAAATTCCATGTGATATTTTCATATCTTCCAACTAAAAGAATGGTCTCTCACAACCCCTCTTCCAAAACTAAAGGAAATTATCTATACCTCTCTGGTGACATAGAAAGATGGGGGGTACTCACCCTCTTCTCAGCATGTGCACACACATGTAGGTGCACCCACGACCCCCCCCCAAAAAAAACACATATCGAGTCATGTAAGAGCCATGAATATATTGCAACAGCTCTTTGTAAGGGCCAGCTTATTTAATGAGCTTGTTAATAAAAACAATTAAAATCTTATTTGCTCTTTACAAAAATTGTTTTTCCACTA
>NW_011888805.1:849019-860398 GCF_000151845.1 Pteropus vampyrus
ACTGGAGCATGCTGTAACACTGGGTCTACTGGTGCAGGATGCCAAGCGTGGGACATGTGGTAGTTCCAGATCCAGGGGGATGTGATGACTTGTCATCTCAGGCCATTGGCCTCCACAGCAGCTACAACTGTGTGGTCCTTGGTGAACACTGTGGGTATTCCACAGAGGCTACAACAGCTGATGGGGTGAAACCGAAGCAGGTCCTTCATGTGGTGCCCCAAATGGCTAGAGAAGCTGGTCTCTTACCTGCTTCTCTCTTTCTTGGTGAGAGGAACTCTTTCTAACTGGGGCTTCTCTCTTGGAGCTGAGCAATGCCAGCTTAGGGGATGGGATGATGCAGGCAAAATAAAGCTGTTTTTCTTTCCCTTTTGTGTGGTTATTCTTGAGTTTTTGCTGCACTGTGTTGCTAAAGTTTCTTAAGTGGACTACAGAGCTCTCCCAGAGTGTTTTCATTTGTGGATAGCTGTCTAATTATTGATTTTTATGGGAGAATGGAGGCTGGGGTCTCCTAATCCACCATCTTGGTGGATCTAAAATTCTGAATCTAAAATTCTGTAAACTGTAGACTCTCATCCCAGTCTATAGTACACAGGACAGAATCCATCAGAGAGCACTGTTAACTGATACTCTAAACACACCGGTTAATCTGTCTATTTAAGGAGACAGCTTTAAGAAAACTTTCATTTCCCACCCTCCAAATTAAGGTATACTGCTACTAATCTTAATAACAGATTAATATTTAATCTGTTAAATATTAATAATATTTCTTTTTCTGTGCTATCAGTTGAATGATGAAAAGGAAATATGGGTAACAGGATAAGGCAGCACCAATAGCTAATAAGTTAAGAAGGAAAATATAATCTTCATTTAAATTATGTTTATCACAGAAGTGCATGGTTTTTCTTTAGCCTTAACCACATGAGGGCAACTGTTCTCTGTAGGCAATCAGATTACCTCTGATATCAAGAATACCTGATGTTAGAAGGAGATATAAAAGCTTTCTTAGAGGTTACTTTTTTCCCAAGGGTAATTTTATACTGACCATAATAAATTTCTTTTTTTTACTTTACTTCATTTAGATTAAAAAATAAACTTTCTAAATCATTCTTTTAGATTTTGTCATAAATTTTCACACAGTCTGAAGAAGCATTCTGAGGTGCAAGAAAAACATTCCAAAAATCAAAATTCCATGTGATATTTTCATATCTTCCAACTAAAAGAATGGTCTCTCACAACCCCTCTTCCAAAACTAAAGGAAATTATCTATACCTCTCTGGTGACATAGAAAGATGGGGGGTACTCACCCTCTTCTCAGCATGTGCACACACATGTAGGTGCACCCACGACCCCCCCCCAAAAAAAACACATATCGAGTCATGTAAGAGCCATGAATATATTGCAACAGCTCTTTGTAAGGGCCAGCTTATTTAATGAGCTTGTTAATAAAAACAATTAAAATCTTATTTGCTCTTTACAAAAATTGTTTTTCCACTACCCATAATATGTATAGTCTGCTTTTTCAAGTTCTTCCAGTATGATTTTTATGTTCAATGTGGAGGTAATGTTTTAAGCTTATTTATTTATTTTTTTACCTAGCGATTACAAACCTCCTCCAAAAGGAAGGGAAATCAGTTTTTTTTAAAAAATATCATTTAAGAAATGGTAAATTATTCATATTCTCCTACAGAAGTGTTTCATGATCCATGGTTACTTAGGTTCTATGTCAAAAAATCTGCCTTGAGGCTGTACATTAGACTTGGTTTTACGGGCTGTGAAAAATACTATATTCTTGTTTTCTTTCACTCCTGTTTCGTGAGTCTTGAAAATTAAAGACTATTACATTTTTTTTCTCATGTGAGGTCAAGGCCAGTGGGGCCAGTGGCAAGGAGTCGGCCTACAGGTGTGAGGACTGGTTACTCACAGAGCTTGAGCAACTAAGGAAATATATTGAAGATAATTGGGATTTCTTCTCAGTCAGAGAGGGAGTTATAAATATAGAAAGGGTGCTATCCTTTTGACTAGAATAAACCCAGGGTGTTACATTGGAATTGGAGTCAATACAAACACAAGGTTCTAATAGATAGACAGATATAGAAATCCGTATAGCTGTGTGTGTGTGTGTAAAGTCATGCATTTTCTATCTTTGTTCACTGAGAGGGCCTAGAAGCAATGACCCTCAGGTAGCAATGTACATAACTAGCACCCAGATCTTGGTTTTTATATACTATCATCTACTAAAAAGAACCAGATATCATCAGAGAAATGGTTTATTCCAGGGCAGGGAAAGTACAAGAAGATGAGTTTGGAACATCTTTTTAGACCATAAAATAAGGAAGTACTCAAATACAGGTACACCTCGCTTTATTGTGCTTCATTTTATTTACTTCACAGATACTGCGTGTTTTACAAATTGAAGGTAAGACCCTCCACCAGCAAAATGATTATGACTCACTGAAGGCTCAGGTGATGGTTAGCATTTTTTTAGCAGCAAAGTATTATTTAATTAAGGTATGTACATTGTTTTTTATACATGATGCTATTGCACACTTAATAGACTACAATATAGTGAAAATATAAATTTTATATGTACTGGGAAACAAAATAATTCATGTGACTCACTTTATTGCAGTGGTCTGGAACCAAACCCACAATATCTCCAAGGTTTGCCTGTAATAATGGGTATAAAATTGCCAAAGGACATAGGAGCCAACTTGATGAAGCCCCCATTAGCCAAATGTAAGAAACTTTGAGCATCAAAATAAATCATGATAGTAATAGATTGTAATCCACTGAATCAAACAACATTCCATGAATCCATATTTAAATAAATAAATAAATAAATTTTTGAGAAGAAAAATTTCTATTTTACATAGAGTGCCAAGCAATAAAGTAGAAAGAATGTGAATGTAAAAAATCACCATTTGGCAATAATCTGATAATAAGTGAATAAATTTGATAATAGTTGTTTCTGTCAAGAATTGGCAATGGATGCTAAAATAAGTGGATGAGAGTCTGACGAACAACAGAATCTATACATAGTTTTCAATGTCTCCTCATGAAATATTTATTAACTACTTGTTAGTGAATAAGCGCATAATGCTTGTTATTTAAATTTATATGTAGAAATTTGGCGGATGTCATTTTATCAAAGGGATAAAAGTTAACATCACCAATGATAAGTCTGCAACATGTACCCCCTGATGATGCACAAAGGACTCAGCATCACCTCTGGTATTTATTCTTACTGCCTACCCTCCTCAAAAGCATAACTTGAATCTCACCATGAGGATACATTAGACAACTTCACATTAAGGGATATTCTACAAAGTTGTTAACTTGGACTTTTTAAAAAATTGTTCCAGAAAACGTCTAAGGAGACATGACAACTAAATGTAACACCGTTTTCTGTACCAGATCTTAGACCTACAAAAGAACTTATTGGGACAACTGACAAAATTTCAGTGGGGTCAGAATATTAACTAGTAGAATTTTATCTATGTTAATATCCTGATATTGATGGTTATTCTGTAGTTATATAAGAGAGAATTCTTTGTTTTTTAGAAAATATATATTAAAGTTTTAAAGGATAATGGGACATTACCTTCAACCAACTCTGAACTAGCTCAGAAAATTAAATAACATATATAGAGAGGATATATGTATATGTATACGCACATATACACATAGAAAGAAAGAGCGAGAGAGAGGAGAAAGTGTGGTTAACTGTTAATTTGGGTGGAAAATGAATAAAAGGTATATGGGAATTTTTTGTTTTATTCTTGCAACTTTTCTGTAAGTTTGAAATTATTTCTAAATAATCGTTTTTTAAAAGAAAAAAAGATGAGAGATTTTAATATATCGATGCCTTCAAATGATACTTGCTGATAACCTACTTTGGGCCAAGGTCTGCCACATACTGGGAATACACAAAGGATCCTGAGTTTAAGGCTCGCTATCTAGAGGGACAAGTGGACATGTCCACTATGATGTGAAACATCCGAGACTAAGCTGGTACCCAGAGGCGGAAGCCACCAGCAGGCATAAATGGGTGGTTAAGGGTATTCTAGAAAGAAAAGGTAGCATGTGTAAAACAAAACAAACAAACAAACAAAAAAGGCTGAAGAGTCATAAAACCCAGAATAGTTGGGGGTGAGAAGCAGAGTTCCATGGAAGAAGAAGTGGATAATAAGGCTGCTCTTAATCAGAAGATTTTCTGATTTTATTCCTAGAATGAGTCCAGGCAGGCAACATTACATTTAGTGCAATGAAAGAAGAGATTGTTACTAATCTTGACCATCATGCTCATTATTCATAAACATAAGTCACTACTAATACAAATACAAATTAGTGCTCTTTAATACAACGTATTGACTTTTAAAGACAATATGCAAAAGATACAACTCCTATTTATAACTTCTTTAATGGTATAAAATGCATTATTATCCATCCGGATACCCTTTGATTAGAAAATGTACAAAGCCTGTAGGTAAATAAGAGAAAGTCAAATAAGAGATTCCTAATATCTTTCTATCTCTAAGTCAATAGATTTTCCAGTTCAATTCAAGGGACAGTCTTGATTTCTTTTGCGAATGTAAGAAATATGAAGTAACAGGGCTTAGTTTTCTGATCCCAGGGTAACTATACAGTGAGTGTTATGTCAAATCATATTTTGTTTTACTGAGTAATGGGATAAAGAGTAAATCCAGAACCCACGGTGGTATTTTTACAGTCTTTTTTTTTTTTTTTTTTTTCTTTTTTTTTTTTTTTTTTTTAACATTTAGACCATACGTGCTTTGGATTTCATTATTATCTCTGCTAACAGGACCAGCAATTGAATTCAGACTATTTTTCAGGCTGAAAAGCAACCTAAATTGAAATCTACTACTTTCTTTTGAAAATCAGCTCTATCTTTCTGATGTGAGGTTCACTCACAGAAACCAGTAGGATTCTGCTTCAAATGTAGCCTCCCTATAGAAGTTAAAATTCAAAGACCCTTCATTTTTTGGATTGAACTAATTTTTTCTGCAAACAATGGTCTTATATTACATAATTATATTACACAATTATATTACATAAGAGCCCAGATTTTGATTACCCTCCCAAGATAGAAAACCAGAGCTGGACATAAAGTACTGTATGGGTTTGAATACCTTAACAGTTAGGCACTAGAGGATAGGAAAAGAGGAACAGATCCACTTCTTTCTCTTATTCTATTTCTCTCTCTCCTTTGAGATAATTCTCTGTGTAGGAAGTATAAGCACCAATACACACATATCAATGTTCACAATATATAATATGAATGGACTCAAATAATATTAATTTATCACCGCAGTCACACTCATTGAATAACATAATCCAATCCTCAAATAATATATTGCTTAGAGTAGTTCACATTTTTCTTAATATTTGGCAAATACTCTTTGAACTTGGCTACCAGCCTAAAACCTCCTTACAATCATAGAATTTGCCCTGGGGTTAAAAGCCAGCCACCCACGTTTGAAACATTTATGTCTGAACCTGCAATTTGTTGGCCACCCACACTCTCTCATTAAAATGTTGGAACCAAATTTGCTTTGCCAGCTTAATTATCAAAGCCAAGAAATTCATCTCCCACCAACTGAATAAGGGACGGCGTTCTCTCTCAATGGAAAAATGAAGCCTGTGTGTTACCCCTTTCCCTAGATTAGTTAATGCACCTGTTCATTTCCAATGAAAAGTGAAATTAGAACAAGTCTTGTGTACACACCCAGCACAGGGCCAGGTGTGTCCCTCACCACAAGTCACACTTTGGTAAATAAAATAAATCATTCATTTCAGCGGCCTGAGGCACATCTTTCTTTCAAGACCTATGCCACTTTACTTTAATCTTCTATTTTGATTTGTTCCATTCTGGGTCTTTTTAGTTTTCATGGCTAATGAAAACAGATGCTAACTAGCTAAATATCAAAGTCTTCTGGTGAAGGAATTTATTTGTTCTCAGGAAAATAAATGCAATGTATCAGATACATATTCTTCCTTTAACATGCAATTGGCAAACTTTTTCTGTAAAGGGTCAGACAGTAATATTTTAAGTTTAGCTGACCATGTCCCAAGCACTCATCTCTGCTGTTGTATCAGGAAAGCAGTCATAGACAATATGTAAACAAATGGGCATGGCTGTGTGCCAATGAGACTATTATTTGCAAAAACAGTGAGAGGGCCTGGATTTGGCCCATGGGTTTTAGCTTACTGACCTGAACTTTAATATTTCTTGGCCTTGTTGTCTAGTAAAAGTCACTTTTATATAGCAAAGAAAAAAAGAACAAAAGCCCAGAAACTCTGGGACAGAGTTTGTGAAACAGTAGATTATATGCCACCTGCAACCCAGGTCTCCTGGCATATTTGAAGACCATTCATATTCTTGGGCTCCAATCCTAATGAACTGAGCCAGGATCTCTAGTAGTGGGGCCTCGAAATCTGCATGTTTACAAGCAGGTAGCTCCAATGGCTCCAAATATAAGATCTTAACAGCCATGACTTCAATGTAAGATAGAATACAAAATTCTGCACCTGTTGGCAGTGATGGTTTGGAGAAGACTCTATTTCCAACTTTAAGCCCAAAAGAGAGACTCCCTGTCATCTCAAGAACCATTCCTTACTCCACATTGAACTGTTTGTTTAAAATTTTTAAAAATACAACAAAAAGGAAATCAATGTTCCATATCTTATTTGTTTCTCCTACATAATAGTCATTTAATCTAAGCTTTGGTTTTCTTATATGTAAATAACTGGATGTAAACCTTAATTGTGTAATACTTTATAATCCATTTTTCATATATCCTTGTTTATGTACTTGATAGTATTGCTTTTTTTTCTCTTATTTTTTAAAAAATTTATTATGGAGACATTGGTCAACAAAATCCAATAAGTTTCAAGTGTGCAATTCAACAGTAAGTCATATATATATTGCATTTTGTGTTCACGCCCATAGTTAGATTTCTTTCTGTCACCACACATTTGACCCCTTTTGCCCCATCTACCTCCCCCTTACTCCCTCCCCTCTAGTAACCACTAGTCCACTGGCCATGTCCATGAGTTTATGTTTGTTTGTCATGTTTGTTGCTTTTACATTTATATCCCACGTATAAGTGATATCATGTGATTTTCAACTTTTTCTGCCTGGCTTATTTTGCTTAGCATGATTATCTCAAGGTCCATCCAGGTGGTCACAAATGTCAGTATTTCATCTCTTCCTATAGCCGAGTAATATTCCACTGTATATATGTACCACAGCTTCTTTATCCAATCATCTATTGTTGGACACTTCAGTTGTTTCCATGTCCTGGCCACTGTGAATAATGTTGCTATGAACATCGGTGTGCAAATATCTTTTTGGATAAATGTTTTCAAGTCTTTGGGGATAAATACCCAGTAGAGGGATTGCTGGATCATATGGTAGATCAATTCATAGTTTTTTGAGGAACCTCAATACTGTTTCCATAGTGGCTGTACCAATTTGCAGTCCCACCAGCAGTGTATGAGGGTTCCTTTCCCCACCCCTCCAACCTCTCCAACACTTGTTATTACTTATTGATAATAGCCATTCTAATAAATGTGAGATGGTATCTTATTGTGGTTCTGATTTGCATTTCTCTAATAGCTAATGAAGAGCATTCTTTTATACGTTTGTTGGCCATTAGTATGTCTTCTTGGGAGAAGTGTCTGTTCAAGTCTTCTGCCCATTTTTTAATTGGATTGTTTGTTTCTTTGTTGTTATTGAGTTATATGAGTTCTTTGCATATTTTGGATATTAGGCCATTATCGGAGGCGTTGCTTGCACATATATTTTCCCATTCGGATGGTTGTCTCTTTACTTTGTTGATGGTTTCTTTTGCTGTGCAGAAGCTTTTTAGTTTGATGTAGTTCCATGCATTTATTTTTGCTTTTACTTCCCTTGCCTTTGAGGTCAAATTCATAAAATCCTCTTTAAGTCTGAGGTCCATGAGTTTAGTTGCTATGTTTTCTTCTATGCATTTTATTGTTTTGGTCTTTCATTCGGGTCCTTAAATCCATTTTGAGTTCATTTTGGTGTGTGGTGATAGACAACAGTCTAGCTTCATTCTTTTCCAGTTTTTCCAGCATCATTTATTAAAGAGGGTTTCCTTTCTCCACTATATGTTTTTGGCTCCTTTGTTGAAAGCTGTTTGCCCATATAAACAGGGGGATAGCATCACTCTTGTTCTCTTTCGGTTTTGGTATCTTGGAAAACTTTTATTTCAGCAAAAATCAGCTATATAACATGCAGAAACAGCTGCATAGAACTCTATTAAGCCCCTTTACATGTTAGACTATACAAAATCCCACATCAGGGGTCACAAGGGACATTTCTTTTTTGCTCTATGTCTTCTTTCAGAAACAATACTCAATTTAAAAATCTAATTTTCTTCTACCCCAGACTGAGAAACACTACTCAAGTGGGTACAAAGGCCCCCTCTTTGCACAATTCACTTGTCTGCTTGGGTGTCATCATCATATTTCACCTACATCGTGTTGACATCAGCCATCATTCATTCACCTCACATGGTAACTGGCTGAAATTCACTGTTTGGGATCAGTCAAGGGACTAGGGTGCATTACAAGCTATTAGTTTACTTTTCTTGGCATCTCCTGAAAATTTTAACTTAAGCTTGTAAATCTGGGTAAAAACAACACAGTAGGCATATTCAATCACTCAACTTAACATCCCAGCTAGCCCATCCCAAGACACACAACAGTCTCCTGCATCACAGAATCGTGGCACCTAGTAGGTCATAGCAAAGCCCCCTCATAGATCATAGTCAGGCTCACTTAAGGAGTTTACTCTTTAGTGGAAGGCCTGTCAGGTCTGCTGATCATAAGCAATGAAATGTCCCAAATGGGGAGATAAGGAAGAAGGTGAGAATGTGAGTATAATGGAAAAGAAGTGGTCTCAGGACTCAGCCTATCTTTAACTACAAAGTCTATGAGCACTCAATTAGCAACAAAATTCTCTCATTCTATAAATTCAGTTCCCTGAAGACAGGGCCTTATCAGAAGAGGAAAACTGTTGAGAAACACTGATCAAAATGTGTTTCCAAACCCAAAGTGGTTTCCTCCTGACCAAGACAACTTTTCATTCTGAATTCCTTTTTTTGTTTGTTTTCTTTCTGACCAAGACAATTTTTATATTGAACGGCATTGATTTTTAAGTATGTAATATATACTTGAAAATAAAAATGAAGGCGATTTTCCATGTGGTATATATATATATACATATATTTTAGTTAACATTCACTGACGATCCACCATGTGCCAGGCACTATACAATGGCACTATGCAATAAAAAGGCTTGGTGTGCTGTCCTCTTGTGGTTCATTTTCAACCCAAGTCTCACTTATGCCCAGCCTTTTCCAATATTGTTTTCTTTACACACACACACACACACACACACACACACACACACACACACACACACACACACATTTCATTTTATTTACTTCATTCAAAATTCAGAAGGCACAGAAGGCTATACAATTAAAAGTATCTCTCTCACTTCTGTCTTCTGGAGACTCAGTTTCCTCCCTAGAGGCAACCGATATTATTAGCGTCTTAGATAGCCTTCTAGAAAATGTTATACTGTTTAAGCAAACAAATATATATTCCTTCTTTTCTTTTCCTTAAATACAATAAATACATCACTTATATGCTGTTTTGCACCTTGCTTTTTACACTTGGCAAGTCTTAGAGTTCATCTCATATTAGTATTTCTTGTTTATAGCTGTGTAGTACTTCACTGTATGGATGTACCATAATTTAACTAGTGCCTTTGATGGAGCATAATGATGCTTTCAATCTTTTATTATTACAAAGTATTAACATATGTTTTATCACATACACATATACAAACACACACATGCACAAATATAGAAAGCCATGCTTAATGGAGTGGCTTACTTTATTCCTGGCACATGCGGGCAGTTTTCAACCCACAAGTAGAAACAACATGGGCTGACCCTATCCCCTCTACCACACTGGTGAAGATCCCATGATCCTAGAAGAAATGTGTCAAAGAAAACACACTGCCATTCAGATCCTGTTGTCCTGTGCGTCCTTTCTTGAAAGTGAAGAATCCAGTAGAATTTCTGGAAATCTTCAAATAATCATCTTGTTTTTCTGAGGTCTACAAACAACTGCAGCAAACTACATCAGGCCATGAATGCAGCCAGAAGCTGATGGGATCAGTTGCAGGGTGAAGAGCTCACAGTACTGTAACCCCGGTGTTACAGACAGAGTTCAGACACCAGGTATTATAAATCTATAAGAATTTCTTGGTCAAAGCCCCTCTTGACATGCTATTTATTTTTTCAAAATGCTGTGAAAATGCTCAAGAGTTTTTCTTTATCCCTTCATGCAGCTGCAAATTCTGCTCGCTCACATGCCCCTACAAGAAGCAAACTAGAGTGTTTCCTTTTAAACCTTTTAAATCAAACACCTTCTATAGGTACTTTGGCAGTTCTTCTAAGTCTTTAAAAGCAGAAGGGGGCAGAGGGAGGACCACCCACACACAGTTTGGGTTATTTGTGCAGCACAATCCTTACGGCAAGCTTTAAAAGGCAGCCCTTCCTCACACACTCCTCTCACAGGTGCTCGGCCTGTCCTTGGTGGCCGAGACTTCATTATAAATGCAAACCTTGTCATTAGTATAAATGACCAGAGTTCTGTCCTTATTACCCCATCATTTAACTTGGTAATGGCAATTTATTGAACACCCACAACACGGAAGGTGCTATAAAATTTATTAAATTTTGAAATGATTGAAAGTGCATCATGTAAATGAATCCAGATGTATTTCTGGAAAGGCTGAAAAGATTTTTACAGACATGAAAATGATTCTGTTATATTTTATCTTGCAGAAATGGCCAAAGGGGGTGTGAACTCACAAAACGTATGAGTGTTCATTTATAACATATTAAATTAGTTCACAGATTGTAATAAAGGCTTTAAAAATCACCTGACATAGAACGGCCCTTTCAGTACACTGGTGGGGAGCACATTTCCATATGCTGCCTCAAAAGTGGTAAAGATAGCAGAACTGTAACTCAGCATAAACAAACGGTGAAGGACATTTTGTAATGGTCAAGTTGCTTGCCAATTAAAATTTCTTCTGTTAGGGGAACTATTAATGGCAGTGGCTTATATTAGGTTAGGGGCAATGTGGCCTAATTGATGGAAACCAGGCACTAAATTAAAAAAAAAATAATAAAAAGGTTCTGGGAGATGATGGGACTCAGTCTCTTATTTCTCCTTCTCCCAAACCATACCCTACCAAGGGCACTTTCTGGAAGGTCACCCTCAACTACATACTTTGTAAAATGTTCTGAT
>NW_011888805.1:860854-869752 GCF_000151845.1 Pteropus vampyrus
GAGGGGAGGAGGGGAGAAGAAGTTAGCTGCCATGTCATGGGAAGCTCTATGAAGAGATCCATGTGGACAGAAGCCTCCTGACAGCTGCCACGTGAGCGAAGGTGGAAGTGGCTCCCCCAGCTCCAGGACGAGATGGCAGCCCCAGGCAACAGCTTGGATGAGATGGTAGCCCCAGGCAACAGCTTGACTACAGCCCCATGAGAGACCTAATGAGGAGCTGAGCCACTCCTGGATTCCTGGAATCACAGAAACTGCACGTGATAATAAATGGTTATTATTTTAGGCTGCTAAGTTTGAGGATAATTTGTTATATTGCAATAAATATCCAATACATGGTGCCATCGAGTTAATGTAATTATAAATAATCAATTGGGAAACTGCTAAGCCAATTATGATATTATTAACTGATGAACTCCTAGATCATTAAAATAAAAATTACAAGCATTTTATACATATGTAAAATAGCTTGAAAAAAGTTAAAGCACAAATATATACCTAATTAAAAGTATGTAGAAAGTATTATGTATGCATTTTTCTCAAAGATTATGGGCAATTTGGAATGAAATAAGCAGCTACCATTAATCATTTCCTGAGTTACTTTATAATACATAGAATTATACAAAATAAGGGGAAAAATCTAAATATGTAAATTCTAAGTGCAGTGTTTGATGGGACTGGTGAGTCCTAAAGATGTAAAGATAATAGCACTGTGACTTAACATCACAGAATGAGGGAATTGATTTCTCTTTGTGAATAATTGCGGTAGATTTGCAGAGACTTTAAAATACGTCTGCAAAATCACTAATACTTCTCGCACCCAGATGTGGGTGGGGTAGGGGGTCTGTTTCACTTCTCTTTGAATTCGGGCTGGCATTAGTAGCCTGTTGTTACCAACAAAAGGCACTAGAAGAAAAGTTATGTGGCTTCCCCCAGGCTACATGAGTGTACCCACTTGGGACACTCACTCTGAAGAAAGTCATCATCATGTAAGAAGTTGGACTATGTACATATATGTTGCGACAGTTAAACACAGGCATTGACTGTGGGGATGTGAGGAAGCCATCCGGGATGTCCCCACTGAACCCTCAGATGACTGCAGACCCAGCCCAAGTGACTCCCAAATAAGAACTGCCAAGCTAAGCCCTTCCTAAATGCCTGAACCACAAAATCATGAGCAAAATAAGATGTTTTACATCACTTTAGGAAATGTGTTAAGCAGCAGCAGTAACCAGAACAAGTTGATTGTAAATTCGGTACCAATTCTCGCCAATCCCTATATGTATATTCTTTGATACAGGACATTAAGAAATAGTGTCTCTTTCCTCCCCTTCAAACCTGGGCTTTACTTGTGGCTTGCTTCAGCCAACAGAATGTGGCAGAAGTAATAGTGTGCGCATCCCACGCTTAGGTCTTAAGTGGCCTTCTGCTTTACCACACTGTCAATACCTTGCTACTGCTAAAAGAACAATGCTCAGTTAGTCTTCTGGAAGATGAAAGACCTTATAAAGGTGAACCAAGTTGTCCCAGATGCTTCCAAATCAATTAGCTCCCAGCAGTCCCACCAGCTGACCACAAACATACGAGTGAGCCCTCCACTCAAGATCAGAAGAGCTGCCTGGCTGATTAATACCACTAAAAATGTATCTTTTTGCACGTCGGTGAGTTTTTGTGATTGTTTGTTACATAGCATTATTGTGGCAATAGAGAGCTAGTACAACAGTAATACAAAGTGTTTTTGGATAAACTGATGTACCCTTTTACGACTTGAAAACAGCAGCTTGAAAAAGCTCAATAATGTTACATTAAATATGTTAAAATTTCTTTTACAACTTAATTAGACTAATTAGTACACAACACTCCCAACTTTGTTTCAGAAACTATTTTGTAGCTTAACAGGTGATCCGTAATTCATAATGATATACATGAAGGAATACTGGTTTTAAAAAAGTAGTTTAACCCAGAGTAAGGTTCTCTGGCAAAGCACAGTGCTACGAGTAACAATTTGGTGGATGTGGATTTTTTTAAAATTGCTTTTCCTCTCCAGGACACCTCCTGTTGTAGTTTTGGGATTGCAGAGAGAAAAACTGAAACCACCCCCAAAAGAGGCCAGTGTCAGAACTACCCTGGTACTTATTTTGACCCCATACTGCTTAGCAGATGGACAGTAAGGTTCAGACAAAGCCAAATAGCAGGGTTGATTTTACCCGCACATTTTTTTCTCATAATAGCCATGCAGTAATTATGTGCATGCCAACGATGTACCAAACTACCGTGGGGATCTATTTAAGTAATAGAAACGGAAATCTCTACATACAATACCTATTACTCATAGGACAAGATAAACATAAATACTATTTACATCAGTTCAGATAATGCACTACCATTAAAGCCAATAGCAAACCATATAATGACGTGTCAAAAGGACATTTTTGGAATCATATTTGTGGCATTTATTTTAATCCTGATCCACAGCAGCTTACCAAAAATTTCCAAAGCAGCTATAATTCTAAGCAAACTAAAAATACATTGCCATTCCATCCACCCTCTTTCTAACCTTTTAACCCCAAGACGGTCAGCCATAATGTTCAATATTATGGTTAGAGTTCAAAAGTTTTAATAGTCCAGTTACTTCTGGCAACTGGTTTTCTCTTTTAGCTACTAATTGAACCCAACTGCATCCTAAAATTGACACTGGTAATACATTAAAAAATGTGGTCAAAACCAGTAAGATGGCTCTGCCTCCTCCTTGTCTTCCAGCAGGAAACATTTTTTTCCCGATCAAATTAATACCAAATTTTTTGTACGTGATACTGTTGCAGACATCAACTGACATACAGCAACAGATCTCATGTGAGGAAGGACATAGATACACACTGAGCTGAACAATATAAAATTTAAATAAAAGGTCAAGACAACTGTTATACACGGCACTACGTGTGAATTTGAGAATAGAATGCAGGATTGGACAAAGTGATATTATGGGCACTTTCAATCCTAAGACTTACTGATGAACGTCCACACGAACGGTAAGGGAGTTGGGAAGCGAGAGAGCTCATAGCAGGCTCAGATGTTTAAGAAAAGCTAGGTCCGCTAGTAACAATGATACTTCAGTGCAATCATCAAAGCTCTTAGCCTTCGTTTTCTAAATACCTTGTCCCAGTTCTGTTTTTGCTTAAGATATAGACAGCTGCAAGAGAACATCGCTCCCACCCTAATCACAACAATACCACAGACTGTGTAGTTTAAACGGCAAACATCTATTTCTCACAGTTTTGGAGGCTAAGTTCAAAATCAAGGTGCCAACATATTCAGTTCCGGGTGAGGGTCTGCTTCCTGGCCCCCTTCTCATTTGATGGAGAGAGAAAGCATTTTGGTATCCCTCCCTCTTCTTATAAGGACACTATTCCCTTCATGGCAGTGCCACCCTCATGACCTCATATAACCCACTAATACCATCACCTTGGGGTTAAGGCTTCAACATATGAATTGGGGGTGGGGGCACAAATATTCAGTCCATAACAGACATAAAACCTGCCTGTGTTCCAACTCTTCTCCAGTACCAAACATAAACGATCTGTTGATGTGGACGGCAAGAAACCGCCCACCTTCCAGAGCTGATTCTGCTTTGATGTGAGGCAAAAGCAGTACGCCTCCAGTGAAGAGGTGGAAAATCCTTGTGCCTACCCCATCCCCGTCCCAGGTAAGGATGGCTGCCTCACAGGAAGGGTAGTAAGTCACTCTCCTGGGGGAGGGTAGTAAGTCACTCCCCTTGCTGGGACTGGGACAATGGCATCTCCCCCTGGGAATCCTGCACTGGTATAAAACAGCAAAGAAAATAAAGGTAGAAAAGTGTTGGTCTGTGAGGGTGGAAAATGAGGGTGTCTGTGGCTCTTGCTGTCCCCAAAGCCAGGTACGAAGACTTGACACCCCCAAGAAAACCCTGCTCACTCACAGGCACTAGGTTCCCTCAAGCCTTGCCTGGAACACTCTTTCTGTGTGTTGACACCTGTGGATTCATGCAGTAATGCTCCTTATGTCTCTCTCCCTTACAATACCCACAGAAACTCCAGCCCCCTCCAGGACAAGGATGCTTGCTCTTTGGAAATCTTAGCCCTGGGACTGATGGCTCTGACCCCAAGCCAGTCTAGCCCTGGTCCAGGATTCCCCACCAGCTCCTGCTATTCATTGCTCACAAGTAAGTATTCATCCACAGGGGCCCGTGGCATGGTGCTATGAATCCCAGGGGCGTCTTATTCCTCCTTGCTGGTTGGTTTCACTCTCAGCCAGAAATTGAGTTCAGTGGGCCTATTCACATTCCTGTATGGTGTCTTTAAAACTACAGCATTGATATTCATCCCTGACATCTTTTCCTTATATGGCAATCATCTAGTGGGACCCTATAATCTCTTTCAGATACACGATACATGTCACATTGTGTTTACAGGCCACACACCACAATATGACGGAAATATGGCCTTTCCCTCCTATTTCTTACCCAAACACCCTAGTTAAATCTACAGCTTCTTCTATAAACATCCCATGTAATATCTTACTCTGATGGTCCCCTTGGTACGATCCATCTTGCTATTCCAGCCTCCGGTGTCCCCACTCCTGACCTACTAACCTCTAGAACACAGAAGACAGCCAGTATTTATTGTACTTGTACTGGGCAACAGGTGCTTTTGCAAAAATTCAATTCTCATAACTTCATTATTTTCCCATTTTGCCCCAAAGAAACAAAGGCACGGATTAACTTGTGAGCGGTCACACGGGTGGGAAATAGAGAGCTGAGACTGAAACCCCTAATGCCCTTAACTTTCGCTCAGTCCCTTCGTGTCTCACTTGAAGGCCTAAAGAGGTAAGGGCAATGAGGAAAACATGGCATCTCTCCATCTCGATTAGGCAACGCAGCAGAGGCTTTATCAGATGTTTCTTTCTTCCAGGCACCTGCCCGAATCGCCTGCCTCAATTTACCTGCCAAGCAGTTAATGCTTTCCCCCTACTCTGGGCAGCTAATGGAGGTACTGACCAGACCCACAAGAGAGGTATTTTCCAGGCTTCGACAAAGCCACTCTCCCTCATTTTGGTGGCCTTCTAACTGCTCTTCTCCTGTACTTTCTCAAAACTCCGTCGCTGAGCTAATTTCAATACGTAGAAAAAGAAAATTAGGGATATTGGGAAGGTAAACACTTTCCCTTTTTAATTCCAAGAATAAGCTTGGATAGCAATGTTTTAAAATACTATAATCACGGGGTAAATGCCTAAAGACTAGCCTGCTTAGGAAAGTAGATCTTAAAAAAAGGAAAAAAAAGTCACAAGAAAAAAGTTGATAACAATGTGGTGATAGAAAACCAGCCTGCCTTATCGTGGTAATCATTTCGCAATGTATACAAATACTGAATCATTACGTTGTATGCCTGAAACTGATGTAATGTTATATGCCAATTGTATTTCAATTTTTAAAAAAGATTAGTCTGAATAAGATGAGCCTACAAGAACAAAATGTTAACCAAATTCAAGATTCTCCTCAAAATTCAATTTGAATAAACCCGCTTCGGACTATAAACAGTAAAGCATCATTATTTTCAAATGAAGAAGCAATTACACTGTAAACGTTGACAAGAGGAATATTTGTCCCTTTGATTTCTCAAAATGTGTATTAAGGCTAGAAAGAAAAATGTTCCCAGGTCCTGGGAACTTGAGTCCCCTTCTTTTTTTTTTATTCTTTTAATAAGTCTAGTACTTCTATAAAGATAATTTAAAAAAAAGAACAAGAGTTACTTAGGGCACCTGAAGAGACTGACTCCTGCAGTTAAATCTCCATTCGCTGGCTCCATAAAGTTTTCTTGTAGAGATAAGATTGTAAAAAATGTTTTAAAGTTGTAAAAGATGTGTTCTAACCTCCTTCATAACCTGAGCTTTCTAGATACTCACTACGTTTCAAGATACAACAGAGTAAAGTTAAAATTTCCAAACTGCCAAATGATTTTAAGGAACATAAAAAGTTTAAGAAAATCAACCTTTAAAGACTGAATTCTCAATAGTGTTGGAAAATTACCCCAACTTTCAATTTCCTCTCCAAGTATGAATAGCCTTAAAAAGAGATGCATTCTCTTTTCTGGGAAACTTATTCCAGAAATCGTCACCAACATATTGTTATTTTCACTTACAACCAAATGACGTTTAGAACACTGAGTTTTTAAGACAGAACCATCCCCTACCCCTTTCTCACGTCTTTTCTATACACCTTTTAGAAGAAAAACAAGACAAAACAAAACAAGAAACCTCCACTCATTTTCCACTCAATATCTTGGTTTTTTTCCAGTTGACTTTGGATGGCTGATCATGGAATCAAATCTGCAGGCAGATTATTCATTTCCTATTCTTTTTCTAATTAACATGATTTATGAACATTTCTACAGAACATAACAAACACTGAAATAATTCTTCTGCAGAATCCCTTGAAGCCATTTACATAAACAACCAAATTGCATAATGACTTTGGGATACTGAAGAATATCCTTCAAAAGTGAAATAGGAAATAAACAAAATTATCTGAGAGAACATTTTGAAGCCCTCAGCTCTATAAAATGGTCTATTTATGCACATATTTATACCAACCCTCTGCTAGAGAATTTTGGTCATGTGGAAATCCAAAAATGAATACACACACACACACACACACACACACACACACACACACACTTACATGACAGAGCACTGGAAAAATACTATATTTGAAAACTAAAATTTCATAAATTTGTATGTATATTGTCATTTTATAAATATTCAAAAACATTTTATTTTATGGGTCACGTATATGTGCATATGTAAACATCGAATGCAGTGAAAAAACACATAGTAATTATAATTTCATATATTTCCTGTTAAGTATTTGTTTTATGAACCTAAACTCGGGTTTCAAAATAATATGAAATCATCTACATTTCAAGTGTATTAAACGCTCACATAAATCTTAAAGACAAATGTCTTAACATTCATCAGAAAACAAATTATAAAGTTCCAGCTATGACTTCCCCCTCTAAAACGCATTTCCATTTGGTGACTAAATGTAATTATGGCACGAACATCCTGCTTGTTTGTTTATATGCAGTATTCATTAATTAAGCCTTGTAAACAAGCAGAGGAGTACCAGGCCATTTCACCCTTGTGTGTGCACTGCTGGCACCAGAGGTGGCCCCATGGTGGGTGAATGAGAGAGGCTGTCCTCCAGGGTAAGAGATAAAAGCCTATGACCCCCCATCACCCATGCAAGAGGACACATTGCTGTGTGGTGAAGGGGGATCATTTAGAAGGGATCATCTTGCAGGGAGAATTTATAAGCATAATCGAATTGAGTCTCCTAAACGTGAAGAGGAGAGTATCCATCTCTGAGATTGCAGCATGATCAATTGCCAATCTCTATCAGCTACTCCATCTGACCTCTCCTGATGTGAGAGTGGCTCTGAGATTCACAGAAGCCATCTCTTAAGGTGCAGGATGAATGCCCAAGAGTGGGTCGGTTGCCCTGTCGGTCAGTTCCTGCATTTACTTCTTTTCTTTTAATTTATTCATCAACAAATATTGATTGAATTCGACGTGTCAAGCCATTGTAGGCCCTGACAATACAGTACAGATAAAAACCAGATATCTTCTCTGGCCTCATGGAGCATATAATCCAATGGAGGAGATGAGGAGGAGCTGAGAAAGCATGTAATCGGGTAATTTGATCTAGTCGAGAGTTCAGGGAAGGCTCTCCTAAGATCTGAAGGACAAGTAGAAGTTAGGTGATGTAATGAGACCTTCTTGCAAGAGTACCACATGTGCAAAGGCCCTGTGGCAGGATGGAGCAGGGCAAAATTAAGAAGGCCAGCGTGGCCAGAGTCAGGACACCAAAGGGAGGTGTGACGTAGAAGCAGAAAAGGCAGGCAGAACTAGCCCTGGCAGGGCCTCTTCCACTATGTTGAAGGACCTCTAAGAGTCATGGGAAGGCACAAGGATTTGGGCAGGCTAGAGAAAGCATAGGGGATGGGAAGCTTTATCTGATTTACATGGTAAAAAATTCACTCTGGCTGCAGAGTGAAGAATATTCATCATGGAATCTGAGTGGATGCAGATAAGCTAGTCAGAAGACTATACAGTAGCCTAGGGGAGAGGATAATGTGGCTTATATTATGGTGTTAAAATAGAATTGGACAGAAGTAATAACACTCAAGAGGTATTTAAGAAGTAAAAACCACAGGGCTAATGACAGGCTATGTATACATTTTGGTGAGGATGACTTCCAAACATGAACATGGCCTCTGGACAATATCTGGAGAAGGGGAGCCATCACAGTCCCTCAGAACACCACAGTAATGACAAAGAATTAGGAAGCAGGACACTGCGTTCAGTTTGATACCATACTGAAAGTTTCTTTCTTCCCTTTCCAAAAGGGCACGCAGAAATGAATTGAGAAAACAGTGAGTGGGAGGGATAACTATTCTTGTCTATGAATCTAGTACCAGGCTTCCAAAGTATAAAATCCTATTTTCAGAAAAGTCAACAAGTGCAACAACAGCATCTTATCCTACAGACTCTGAAAACTGGAGAGCTCCAGGCCTTGTGTTACAACTTATTGTGAAGACACAGCCTCTAATGATGATAAGAATGATGATGAGAATGAAATTTTTCATAGCCTCATGATCATCAATAATAAAGAATTACCATTTATTGAGAGCCTTGTAGCAGGTAACGAAACAGGAGGGTTTCATCCTTACAAAACTATTACCATATAATAAATGAGGCAAATGAAGCTCAAAGATGTAGAGTCAAATCTGTACTGGTAAAGGTTTAAAACAGCCTTCTCAGATCTCTGAGTTCCCTTTCACAATTTCAGTTTTAAAATTGTTCTTCCTT
>NW_011888805.1:871143-876416 GCF_000151845.1 Pteropus vampyrus
TTTAGAAATCAAACCTATATCACCGATGAGTCTAGGATCCTCAAGACAAGAGACTAACATAAGCGATCTCAGGTCAGAGGTATCCCTAAGCACCAATCAGAGGTAAATGCAAAATCTCTCTTCAGAAAAAATACTCTTAAGCAGATTCTAAGGAATCCCACAGAGAACGTCTCCTAAAGATGAGCCCACAAATCGAAACCACAAAACACCCAAAGGAGGAAAAACCCACTATGATTGCATCAACAGACACAATAAACAGCAAAACTAGATCCTCATGCTTCCAAAATCAAAGACACTAAGGTGATTAGACAGCTTCACTCCTGAACCACATTATTCATGGAAATGCAAGTCATGCTCTATGTCACTAATTTAAAGGATCTATTGAATTATTCAAAGAACTTTCTCTTTGAATTTGGTTTTAAGGAAAAAGTAGACATGGCCTTCTGATTCTTAAAAACAGAAGGACTTAACCAATATGTTTCTTAGATAATTTATTTAAATGTAGACCTAGCTGGAGGCAAGCAAGTGGAATAGTTTTCTTTTTGAATCCCCTTAGAGTCTTAAGATTCTATGAGGATTCCTCTAGAGCCACGTGTCTAAATCAGCCTTCCAAAAAAATATCTAATCTGAAAATGTTATGCAATCATTGGCTGTAATAAAAAAGAGGGTGGGTGGGGAGGCTGAGTTGTTTGCCAATACAAACAGTAACTAGACTAGAAAAACCCAGCTCATGTGTATTTGGCAATCTCTCTCATTGTGAATCACAGATGATACAAATATCCCTTGAAGAAATCCAAAGTGGCCTGTTGTAAACAAATGTATACTGTAATCTCCTCATAACTGTTAATGCAGACTACAGACAACGGTCCAAATCTGTGGCTACCATGGAACTAGGACACTTTCCAGCTCAAACTCAAAATCACGTCCTTAGGAAATAAGGGGAAAGGGAGTTCAGGGAGCTCATTCCTTGAATAAAAAGATCATTTGACTGATTTTCAATGATTTGTTCGGATTAAGGACAAAAGATGGGAGAGGAAGAAAGCCGAAGTAAATTTAGGGAAGAGAGGGGATTTTAAGTTGATTTGGCATGGGATGTCACCCTGACTTCCCTCCATCACCCAAATTCTAGGTATATTCTAAAGTCTTTACTTCCATCCTACCTCCTCAGGGCTTCATCACTCTTCCTGACCACTCCACGCTTCCGTCATTTCCCCGTCTTCTGTGCTCCAAAGAGTCAAAGCGACAAACGTTTGTGAGCATTTATTCTGTACTAAAACAGTGCCAACCACCTTCTGCAGTGTCTGGCCCTGGAGAGAACTCTTTTTGAAACTTTCCCCTTCCCTGGCATCCATAACATCACTGTTCTGGTTGTCCTCCTGGATTTATGCCCTTTTGAGTCTCCTCTGCCCTGCTTATCAATTAAATGTGGGTGGTCTCCAAGAACCTATCCTTGGTCCTAGATCTTCTCACTATACCCACTTCCTAGACTATTGATACTGAGTCTCTGTCTTCTAATTTACACGGAAGTACCAAGCTGATGTCTTCCCGGTCGGTATTTCTAGGCCAGAGCATGCTCTTGAACTCCTGGCCTGTACCCAACTGTTAAGTATCATTTCCTCTGAGATGAGATATTTACACCTAAAATTTAATATTCTTCCAATACGACCTATTAGCCTCCCTCCCATTCCCCATCACCCAACCTGCTACTTTTCATGTATTTCCTTTTCTTAGCAAGTGGGAAAACAAACAAACAAAATCCCTTCTTTCTAAAAATAGCTACTGCTCTCTCATCTGGGCTCTGAGGCAGCTCAAGGCTAAGTCGTGTGGTGTAGACAGACCCCTAGTCCACGCTCAAACTACCAAGCCCAGTGGTTTCTACTTCCCTCTTATCTCGTTCGGATCTCAGCAGCATGCCTCCCGTGCTTCAAGCTCTTTACTTTTCCTATCTGGGTCACTCATATCCGCTCCCAGTCTCCATATCAGCCTCTTTCAAACCGCTTAAAGAGGTTTGCCATCCTTTAAGATGGTGAGCAAACTCCTCACTCCTCGTGGAGTACACTGGCGTGCTCTTTATGAGCTGGCCACTGCTTAGCTATCCGTTTCCACCATTCATCCCTAATACCCGTCTCCTCATCCACTAGGACCTGGACATATTGAAAGATGGGCAGTTCTCAAAGATCATCACACTGGCTTGCTGCTGCATATTCCTTCTGTCTCACTTTCTTCCCTCCTTCATATGGGCAACCCTTTCTCATCTTTCAAAACTCAATACAAGTATCAACTCCTCTAGGAAGCCCTCCCTGCTTACTCCTTCTACAAAACCCCACCACCCCTCTGTGCTTCCGCAACGTCCTATGAACCCATCGTCCATCTTACACATCATCACCCTGTACTCTGAGCTCTCATTTATCTCATTATCTTCTCTTCAGCGCAGGAGTTGAATCTTTTTAGATTTTATATTCCCAAGGCATACCATAAGTCCCGGCACATAGTTGGTGTTCAATAAAAGTTTGTTGGATAAATGAAGAGACTATTAGGAATTTTTTAAACACGATTCTTTGCTTTTCCAAAGTATTAACCTTTGGATTCATGCGTGAGGATTAAAATAAATAAATTATATATATATATATATATATATATATATATATATATATATATATATATATATATATATACACACATATGAGATAGTGCTTCTTTAACTAAACAATAACAGACTGTTAGCTTTTAAGAAGCAATACTGTGTGGTGATACAGCCTGTACTTTGAGGACAAGCATCTCCAGATTTCACTTCTGAGGCCTAGGAGCACATTATTTAACCTCAGGATACATCACTCTCTCCCTTTCAGCTTTTAAACTATGATCTGATTTACTTCAACTTGTATACAATTATCAAGAAATGCTTATGTGTTTGTAAAGCAAAACTCTGCCTGCCTTCTAGGTGTGTGGATGCATGTGCTGAAGAAAAGAGCAAAGTCCTAAGTGGATTCTCGTCTTATTCTCATCCTGGATAAGGATTCAAAACCACCTTTCACGTTCTTGGGCTGTGAAAGTTACCCAGGAGCATCAGCCCGTGCACTTCGGTGGGAATATTTGTGCAATTATTTACCATGCTGTCCTATCTTGTTTGTTAAGTGTTTAAACCATGGTTGTTTTAGTCCTAAACAAGATTAGCTGAACTATAAATATTTTCCTGATGATAGTACATGCAGGTGTAAAGAGCCAACCTTTTGTTTTGCTTATAATAAACTGCCTCTGGAAGTTAAACAAAATTAATGGCTGTGTATCACCTTAACCTGCCCACAATGATTGGGCAGAATAAATGAGTCAATATCATTATATTTATATTTATCGCATATGACATAACAGTTATACAAATCAAGTTTTACATATCAAGTATAACTGTTATGTCATATGTGATAAATATTAATGTAATGATATTAAGAGACATTGTAATCGAGCTTGGTTTTGTAGCTTCATTAGAATGTAAAAGTATATAATCTGAGCAAAGATAGAATATTCTAGAGAAGAAATGACCATATACTACAGATCTGCAGAGATCCCACCCACCCATATTCCATAACCCCAGCTGAAGATGTTCTTCTACTAAAAGGTATAGTTTTTGTTTGTTTGTTTTTTAATCCCTGGGTAAAATACAACAGGTGTCAAGAGGATTTCTTTTCACGTACGGTAGAGAAAATAAACGTCTTAAACTCTAGTTCAGAGTTCTGAGCCCTGCCCCAAACCTAACCTTTAAGAAAACATGTTCACTGTAAGTCCAAGAAGTCAAACAAGGAGGTACTTTGTCTCCCAAATCAGAAGCACATCCACGTGACATGCGTGCACTCGTGAGCAAGGCGACCTTCAGAGTTAACCTGCGAGAAAGGGTCTCTCACTGCTTGACCTGAGAAATCCCCGGGACTGCCCCAAGACCAGAGAAGTCAGCCGCCAGTTCCCACTGTGCAGTAACACCACGAGCCAGCAAAGCCAGCAACACCCTCTCGCGATAGTGCTCCTCGACTCAGCTCACACCTCCCTCCCAACCCCAACACTCTCCAATATTTCTTATTACACTTTTGTAAAGGTTTGCCATTTATTTTTCCATTATAAAAAAAAAAAAAAAAAGCATTATAAATCACATTACAGAAAATTAGAGGAATGATTTGTTGCAATTTGACCGGAAACAGAAGCCAGGAAACTCCAGATTAGTTAGGCTTTGCATCAACAACCAGTACCCTTTAATATTTAAAAGCCACATGAGTCAGTATTTAGGATGACTGACTGCCTTTCCTTAGGATGTGGAAAAGACCACGCAGCCTTCAAAGACAGCCGTAAGACCTTAATGCTCAGAGACAGAAAGAAATTTTAAAAGGATGCAGGATGCCCACACCAGTGCAGAGAACGTGGTTTAAAAAAATACACATGGAATAATCGCCCCTTACCTCCACACTTTATTCCATGCATTTAGAGGCCTCAGATGAAAAACCTTCCACATAAAGCTTTTGTTAGTTCATCAGACATTCTGCGTACAACACCGGCAGCCAGTTCTATCAGGGTCTGGCCAGAGCAGGGTAAAATTTTGGCTCTGAGTCCAAAACGAACATTATATGAATTGAATCTTCGCCAGTGGGTCTCGCTGGTCTGCTAGGAATTTATCAAGTATTTCCATTTCTAAGTGGGGGAATGTTAACCAAAACAGTGCTCATGGTAGCACTATGCATAATAGCTCCAAACCAGAAACAGGCCAGATGTCCATCCAGAGCATAACAGATGAATTAGAAGTGGTATATTCACACAATGGAGCACTATGGAGCCATCAAACCACAATTACATTCAACAATATGAATGACTCACAAATATAATGTTGAGAAGAAGAAGCCATGAACCTAACAGGACATGCATTGTAGGATTTTAATGATGAAGTTCATAAACAGGCACTAACCTCTGTAGTTAGAAGTCTGGACAGTGCTTACCCCTGGTGGTGTTGGGGAGACAGACATCAGCAGCTGGAAGGTGGCCCAAGTGTGCTTCTGGGGCCCTGGTATATCCTGTGGGAGCTGGGTTCTGACTATGTGGGTGTATTTATTTTGTGGGAATGCAAAAAAGTGAACACTTAACGATTAGCGTTCTTTTCTTTTACACAGGCAACTTTCATTTTGAGTAACTTTTATTTTTTTACTTATTACAAAAGTAAGTTTTATTCGATGTAGAATATATAGAAAATACAGATGGGGGTGGGGTAGAGGAGAAATGACCTGTCATCCCATCATCCA
>NW_011888805.1:876466-878175 GCF_000151845.1 Pteropus vampyrus
GATTTCACTTCTGAGGCCTAGGAGCACATTATTTAACCTCAGGATACATCACTCTCTCCCTTTCAGCTTTTAAACTATGATCTGATTTACTTCAACTTGTATACAATTATCAAGAAATGCTTATGTGTTTGTAAAGCAAAACTCTGCCTGCCTTCTAGGTGTGTGGATGCATGTGCCGAAGAAAAGAGCAAAGTCCTAAGTGGATTCTTGTCTTATTCTCATCCTGGATAAGGATTCAAAACCACCTTTCACGTTCTTGGGCTGTGAAAGTTACCCAGGAGCATCAGCCCGTGCACTTCGGTGGGAATATTTGTGCAATTATTTGCCATGCTGTCCTATCTTGTTTGTTAAGTGTTTAAACCATGGTTGTTTTAGTCCTAAACAAGATTAGCTGAACTATAAATATTTTCCTGATGATAGTACATGCAGGTGTAAAGAGCCAACCTTTTGTTTTGCTTATAATAAACTGCCTCTGGAAGTTAAACAAAATTAATGGCTGTGTATCACCTTAACCTGCCCACAATGATTGGGCAGAATAAATGAGTCAATATCATTATATTTATATTTATCGCATATGACATAACAGTTATACAAATCAAGTTTTACATATCAAGTATAACTGTTATGTCATATGTGATAAATATTAATGTAATGATATTAAGAGACATTGTAATCGAGCTTGGTTTTGTAGCTTCATTAGAATGTAAAAGTATATAATCTGAGCAAAGATAGAATATTCTAGAGAAGAAATGACCATATACTACAGATCTGCAGAGATCCCACCCACCCATATTCCATAACCCCAGCTGAAGATGTTCTTCCACTAAAAGGTATAGTTTTTGTTTGTTTGTTTTTTAATCCCTGGGTAAAATACAACAGGTGTCAAGAGGATTTCTTTTCACGTACGGTAGAGAAAATAAACGTCTTAAACTCTAGTTCAGAGTTCTGAGCCCTGCCCCAAACCTAACCTTTAAGAAAACATGTTCACTGTAAGTCCAAGAAGTCAAACAAGGAGGTACTTTGTCTCCCAAATCAGAAGCACATCCACGTGACATGCGTGCACTCGTGAGCAAGGCGACCTTCAGAGTTAACCTGCGAGAAAGGGTCTCTCACTGCTTGACCTGAGAAATCCCCAGGACTGCCCCAAGACCAGAGAAGTCAGCCGCCAGTTCCCACTGTGCAGTAACACCACGAGCCAGCAAAGCCAGCAACACCCTCTCGCGATAGTGCTCCTCGACTCAGCTCACACCTCCCTCCCAACCCCAACACTCTCCAATATTTCTTATTACACTTTTGTAAAGGTTTGCCATTTATTTTTCCATTATAAAAAAAAAAAAAAAAAGCATTATAAATCACATTACAGAAAATTAGAGGAATGATTTGTTGCAATTTGACCGGAAACAGAAGCCAGGAAACTCCAGATTAGTTAGGCTTTGCATCAACAACCAGTGCCCTTTAATATTTAAAAGCCACATGAGTCAGTATTTAGGATGACTGACTGCCTTTCCTTAGGATGTGGAAAAGACCACGCAGCCTTCAAAGACAGCCGTAAGACCTTAATGCTCAGAGACAGAAAGAAATTTTAAAAGGATGCAGGATGCCCACACCAGTGCAGAGAACGTGGTTTAAAAAAATACACATGGAATAATCGCCCCTTACCTCCACACTTTATTCCATGCATTTAGAGGCCTCAGATGAAAAACCTTCCA
>NW_011888805.1:879536-881431 GCF_000151845.1 Pteropus vampyrus
TGTCTTGATCCTTCAATCCCAGAGGGCTTCTGGGTTTTGTTGAACACAGGAGCCTGGGACCTGGAGCTTCCAGGAAGAGAAGGTAGGGAAGGTCAAGCTACCAGCACGGGGTCAGCTCTGGACAAAGCGGCAGCCGCTTGCTTTTTTCCACTTACAAAACTCATACACTTGAATGTATTTTGAACCTCACAGTGCCGAGGATAATTTATTCAAGTGTAGGAAGTATTTTTAAAATCCCGTTAATGGGAAACAGGTTATCCTTTTGGTCATCATCAACAATTAACCCCAATATCCTGAAGTTTGATAAGGTCTGAAAGGAACTGCAGAGACCGTCCATCTTCTTTGAGCCACCTGCTGACTCCTCTGGTCCCTAACATTCTTGTCCGGCATCCTTTACCCCACTTCCTCAGAGGAGTAAGCAGTCTGTTTCCTCTTGGATGCTGCTTTTCAGCACCAAAAGGTAATTAGACAAACTACTTGAGAATGGTGTTTCCATTTGAATGTCCCAAAGTCAACCCACAAGCTTAGATATAGCATCATATGTCCTGTGGTTGAAGCTTTGGTTCTGACTTATTTGTCCCTTCAACAATCTTGTCTTGGGCTTCGTTCTAATCGAAATAAGTTCCCATTTAACACATGAGACTGTCAAGAAAAAAAAACAGGAAACCTAAAGCCCAGGATCCTGATATGCCATTCCTAGATTCACATTTCCCCTTTATTGTTACTTTAGACAGACAGAAGGGAAGAAGAAGGATTTACTACTTCCCTCCCAAGAAAAATAAAATATAGGACAAGTAGTCACAAGACCCAGGACAACAGGAGTACTGAATTTAAATGTTTAACCAGGGTGCTTAGGGATCAGAACTGCTGCCTGAGTAGGGTTATAGAGTAGAACACATTTTTCTCCCCAGGGAGCAAATGTGTGGGAATATTGACTTACGGTGGCATTTTCCGACCCTACACACTTTGTATGCATGGGCTTTTGGTAAATGTAAAGTATGCAGACATATGTAACAAAAATACATGTAATAGTTTTAATATGGAAGATTTTTTACAACATTGAATCCGTACCCTATGAAAATATGATGGAAGTGCAGTATTTAATGCTTACTTCACCTGTCTCATTCATCCATCCCACAGGGTTTCTCAACCTTGGCGCTACTGACATTTGGGGCTGGATAATTCTTGGTTGGGGGGTGGGTGCTGTCCTGTATATTGTACGATGTTTAGCAGCATCCCCGGCCTCTACTCACTAGATGCCAGTAACAGCCCCCCGGTCTCCAGAACTGCCAAATGTCTCCTGGGGAATACAATCACCCTTGTTGAGAAACATGGCATTGGAGGGAGTTGGGGTGGTGAGGGTGAAAAAGCATTCGATTGAGACAGGTTCTAGTCTAGATTCAGCAGGTAGCTAATTGTGTAACCTGGTGGTTGAGCTTCTTTGAGGTTTAGTTAAAGCATCTGCTTTAGCTGATGCTCAGACCCTGAGGCAGAGATGTGAGTGCCCTCAGGTACAACCTATAAAGAAATGAGGAAAGCAGGAACGGGCAGAGAGAGAAGGTAAACCTCAATGTGACTGTAGCAGAGACCTCATCTGGGCCCGCTAGAAGCTCCAGAACTAGGACGGACCTTCAGAGATATCCCAAATCGAGGCAAAGGGATTTAGTTTCTGTACCCCCATATATACCAGGCATTAGACATGGGCTACCCTCAGGGAAGAGGTATAACCTTGTCACGGGGAGGTTCCCTTGAGCACAGGGAAAGGCTGAAGGAGGGACCCAACTGTGAGCCATCAGCAGCCGGCACTCAAGGGCTGAAGAACTGAGTGCCGAGCGCCTCTCTGACGGTGGCAGAGCACAGAATCCACTACAGCATCTGGATAATTCACCAGGCAC
>NW_011888805.1:882426-885135 GCF_000151845.1 Pteropus vampyrus
TTGCAGGCAGGATGGAGCGGGATGGTATAAGATTTCCTCACGCTACTCAGAACAACACATAATTTCAAACTTATGAATTGTTTAAATTGGGACCCTGGTTGACCGCTGGGTAACTGAAACCAAGGATAAGAGGGAGGGCTACCCTATTTATTTATGAGTCTTCATTGTCGGAATATTTTCAGTGTTGCAATTCAATGATCAAGACATTTGTAAAATAAATTAAAATCGTTTTGGAAAACACTTCCTGTGTGCGTAATCTATAAAAGAGTTCTAGATCCATGCTACTTAAAAGTATGGTCAGAGATAGGAAGGATGGCATCACTCTTTCAAAGTTCTGCATACATATGTCGACGTGGTTCCTTTATAACGTGTGTGAATATATCACCCAACCTGTCCGCTGGGAGGCCTCAGCCCAAACCCCAATGCAACCAAAAGTATCCACTTATGAGTCTCTTATGCTAAGCACCTCTCCTTAATAAAGAAAACATAAAGTCTCTTTATAATTCAGATAGCGATCAGCTATTTTGGGTGTTGATACTAATAAAGGAGCAACAAAGCGCAAATCTGTAGTGTTTCTGCTCCTAGGAAACATTACTTTTGGAAACACACGCGCGTGCGCGCACACACACACACGCACAGCTGTTAGATTCAGGGATACTTCACCGATAGTCACCCTAGAAATTACTTGTTAAAACTTTCAAGCTGCTGATTCTAAAGAGAGAAAAATCCATATTCAAACTAAGCCAAAAAACTTTTTTCTACACATTATCAACATTAGAGGGAAAAAACACAGTAGTACTATACATTATATAAAGGTACTATTGTGCTGTGAAAAAAAAAAAAAGAGTATGGTTTCGATAGTAAAGTCCTCATAGAGAAGATTCTATTAAATGCAATTTCTAATTCAATGGGTTTGAGGTGGGCCTGAGAGTCTGGTACTAATAAGTTCACAGGTGATTCTGATTCTGTTGATTGGCAGACCACATGTTGAGGAGCAAGTTTCTAGATCGTTCAGTTCAAATGATTGTTAAAGTTCAGATGAAGAAATAATTAAGCATCTCAGAAAGAAAAAGAAATGTGGAAACAATATTGCACCAAGACTGTAGTAGTTCAACTCTGGAGTCTTAGCAGCAAAGTGAACCCTAATTAAAACTTTCAACAAACCAAAATTTCTTCAACATTTAAATCTTATGCATCTGGATCTAAGACAACATTAGGTATGTGCCATTTGCTGGTAGACACAGGTAGTTACATGAACTTTGGTATATTATTTACAATATAAATACCACAAAACAAGACCTGAATAATGTTACTCCCTGTGAAAATGGGCCAGCCCTTAACCACAGCATTTTCCTGAACTTAGCTAACATTCATAACCATTCCCTTCAAGTGTCAGAGCTGAGCCCTTAAGTAAAAATAAAATTAATTTTTTTTAAATACAGACATGATATTGATGCAATAGTGACTGAACAGTTTTAATAAAGGAATAAGAGTTGATCGTAAAATCAAACAAAGATTATTAGAGCCAAAAGTAGTTGAGTCTCTTTTAACAGTTTTATTCCGAGGATCATTCAAGAATTTTATCATTTTTCAAAGAGCTCATAAGACATTATAAATCAGCATCTTGGATCACATTTTTTATCATAGTCATCCAGATTGGATATGTCAGGTAATTATTATATGAGGATGATGAGTGATCTGTGGGAATGATTCAATTTTATGGCTATGATCAGAACTTTATGAAATGAATAATAGCATAATAACAGTATTTTTAAAAGAAATTTATAATATATTTTAGTGATCTTTTCATATAATAACACTTCCTCAAAGTGACTCATATATAATGTTTAAATGCCTAGTAAAGTTTATCCTGATTAATTAATAAAGTGACTATCACTAAGTTTATATGCATGGGGTGTATGTGTATGCGTGTGTGTATATATATATGTATGTACACCCATATATATGTTTATTGGGACAGTCTATTTTTAAAACTTAACTAAAATTCAGGAAAATAAACTATTAAAAAATTACCTAATAGGAAGAAATTACAAAGATTTACCATGTAATATTAGTGGTTTGGATTATGATTTTTTATAAATAGCACTGTCACTACTTGAATTATCAAGATTTGTGATGGCAGAATTTATATTAAGCAAAAAAGTCTTAAGATTGGCTTCTAGTTGTGTTATGAGAAAAAAAACTGGCATAATATTTTTTGTCTGAACAGGGCGAAATAAAATCATTCCTATTAAATTCCACCGCATAAAAAGCAAATACTATAATTCTCTATATACTATACTCTATACTATATAATTCTCTCTATACTATAATTCTGCTTCTCTATATCCCATGTCGGTTCCTCAATTCATATATGTTTTTATAACCAGGGGATAGATAATAAATAAATATGTGTGTTTTATGAACTACTTTAAGTGTATGGTTTGGGGCATCCACTTAGAGTTTGTTCTTTTCCTATAGTTTTCTGTCTTTAATATGATTCCAGTGTTCAAGTGCTGATCATGAAATATACAAAAATATCTTGAATTCTCATCCAAATTATTGTGTTCAGTATAGCTTTGACAGTAAGAATATTTTATTCCAATCTCTTTTTTTTTTTAACTCGATTGACATTTACTATACTTCTATTATCCAGAACATTCAAATAATCAGAATGCCATATTTTCCATCCGTTCTATATAAGTGGCA